>NC_072770.1:7515142-7609400 GCF_022539595.1 Amphiprion ocellaris | reverse complement strand
AGAAATGAGGGAACTGAGGAGGGTGCAATTAATTGCGTTATGTTTAACGCGTTATTTTCCGCGGGAATTAATTAATCGAAATTAACGCGTTACCGTCCCAGCCCTCATATATATATATATATATATATATATATATATATATATATATATATATATATATATATATATATATATATATATATATATATATATATCTCATCTGTCCTGGGATACATAAAACCCCCCGAGAGAGTTCTGCTTCTACCCCAGGATCTCCAACTAGCTGAACACCTCCAAATGAAGCTACTCTGGAGAAGCTGAACCAGATGTTGAACCACCTCAGCTGAAGAAGCAGCGACTGAAAAATGAGTCTACAGTGAGGAAAAATTTGCGTGTTAGGTGTTCGAGCTTCTCACCTGATCTCTGAGGATGAGGAAAGTTATTTCAGCTGCTTGTATCTCCGAACCTTATTTTCTTTCTGTCACTAGAGTTGGAACATGGACCGACTGGTAAATCGAGGCTTTACCTTCTATCTGAGCTCCATCTTCACCAAGATGCCCACATCACTGCTGAGGCTGCACATAAACCAGAAGACTGTTTTCTGTTTCCGCTGTGTTTACATACCACTTATGTGCTGATGCGGCCACTTTCAATGATTATAAAGGAAGCGTAGTGTAGCAAACGTTATGTTATGATTTAAGTCACTTTCAAAATACGGGAGTGTATGAATTAGAATTTCATGTGGTATGAGTGGATGATGATTATTTTTTTTCCAGAGCAGGGGCAGCTATAATGGTTGAAAGCCTGAGTTTTTCCTTCAGGTTCGGGTTGAAAGGAGAAACCGAATAAACCAGGGAAAAAGAAATAGTACGACATTCAATCACGATGGTTAACGCAGTCCTACGGCTGAAGAAAGAAGCAAGGGTAAACAGTGATTGCAGTTTTGCTTTCTACAATATAAAAGACTTATAAAAAGGCCGGCTGTGGCTCAGGTGGTGGTACAGGCTGGCCACAAATCGCAAGGTTGGCGGTTCAATCCTCCACTCCTCTGCTTGCCAAAGTGTCTTTGGATAAGATATTGAACCCCAGGTTGCTCCTGATGGCCGGCAGCACCTTGCATGAAAGTTCTGTTGCCACTGGTGTGTGAATGAATGAGAAACATTGTGAAGCGCTTTGAGTGCCACTAAGGTAGAAAGACGCCCTTAGTCAAATATTTCAGACAATCGATAAAATCATCTGGTTTCAACTTGGACAAAGCTGACATTAGAACCTTATCGCACAATTTTCCGTATGGGTTGTGACCAGGTGATGCATTGGTGCTGTTTGGATGCTTTTACTAGTTCAGAGAAAAGTTGGATGAAACTACCAAAACAAACCCAGTTGCAATAAACCCTGTAGTGTGATTTAACAGTTCTGGATCAGCACGGCGTCCCAATCGCTGCTGGAGAGTCTATTGCTCTGTTGAACGCTGCTACTTCTGTCAACACACTCTTCACCGCCTCCTCTTTACCGGACGGCAACAGCGAGGATGGCGAAGGCGAGGTGGGCGAGGAGAGCGTGGAGGTGGCGGCGGTGGAGGCAGCGGAGGACGAGGAGGAGTTTCCGTCGGGAAGGCATTCCTCGCAGCAGCAGCAGCAGCAGTCCATGAAGGCCTGACCCAGCGAGCGGCACAAACAAAGCAGCAGCACCGGCGTCGCTGAGCAACGCACAAATAGCAGGAACTGACCAATCAGCCCGAGTGCAGGCAGAGTCAGAGGCGGCAGGGCGGCCGACACCGGGACGGAGACATACGCCAGGGTAATGTTACAGACGCTCTCTGGGAGGTTGCAGGCAACGTACAGGAGGGTGAGCGCCATGACGGTGGAGCGAAGCCTCTGCTGCCTCATGTGCTGCTTCTTCTTCATCGATGTGGAGGAGGACGAGGACAAAGTGGAGGAGTATCGCACCGTCACCTTCTCACTGCTAGCTGGTAGCCGCTGCGCTAACACGTGTCGCGTCACCAAGTCACAGGCCAGAGTGAAGAGCAGTGGCATGCAGAGGTAGCAGCCGAAGAACCACCACATGCGGGCCTCGTGGTAGGTCAGCACCAGGGAGTAGATGCTCTCTGGAAGCTCCGCCGATGGCTCACGGACGCAGACGTCCACCTTAAAGGCGTCGGTTTGGGCTCTGAAGGCGGCCATGAGCGAGCCAGAGGCCTGGTTCTGCTGCAGCTCGGTGGGCAGCGCCGGCAGACTGACGGTCTCCTGCAGCAGCTGCCACAACAGCAGCTCTGGAGCCGCCAGCACCATGGAGCCCACGAAGATCACGGCCAGCTTGGACAGGATGGACTGGCAGGGTTCCACCTTCGGGGTCTGGTGGGGTCCAGGACCGGTGGCGGCGTGGAACCGATCGATGCTCAGAGCACAGAGGCTGAAGGTGGCCACGCCCAGAGAGGTCACCTGACACAGAGACAGGCAGGAAGTCAGTCAGTTATCATCACTATCAATATCACTCTGAGCTCGATTTATACTCCTGTCTCCTTTGTAATCAGTGTGAGCTCATTTTCCCTCACTGTGGGGTCATTGTTCCTCATTGTGGACTCATTTCTCCTCCCTGTAAGATCACTCTTCCTCACAGTGGGCTAATTTTTCCTCACTGTAGCCTCACCTGGAAGCTCATTTTTCCTCCTTGTAAGTTCATTTTCCCTCACTGTAGGCTCATTTTTCCTCACTTTGGGCAAATTTTTCCTCACTGTAGACTCATTTTTCGTTACTGTGGGCTTGTTTTGTTCTCACAGTAAGCAAAACTTTCCTCACTGTAAGTAAATTTTTCAATGGACTCCTCAGGCTGGCAGTCTATCTCCATCCCCTCCTCGCTGCTCGTGTTCTTCCGGCTTGTGGAAGCTTCCAGCCCACTGAGGGGGCAAACCTGCGTCACCGCCAGACAAATAAACACTTGATATCTGCTGCGATTTTATGATCATTCCGAGGAGGGAAAAATCCTCTCCTCCCCCTGTTTCTAATTTATGTAATGCTTGTCTGATTAACTATCTGAAATAAATCCTGACCCAGTAAGTGTCCCGTGGACGACACAGCTCCGCCATGTTATGACCTCACCGGCTAATCCCTCCCCCGGAGTGCAGCCGCAACAATCTTTGAATCATAACTGTAGCCGCTGTCCGGCGTGGACGCCAGCGTCTCAGGCGGGGAGCAGCGGACGGAGCCAGAAGTGGAAGATGAAGAGCACATGTAAGCTCTTTTGTACTCAATGTTGGCTCATTTTTCCTCCCTGTAAGCTCGTTTTCTGTTCCTGTAGGCTAATTTTCCTCCCTGTAGGCTCAATCTTCCTCACTGTGGGCTCATTTTTACTCACTGTAAAATAATTACAGAAAATAGGTAGTAAGATCAAAGAAAAAAATCTTAATTTACACCTTGACAAGAAGAAAAAAAAAGGTAAAAACTGCAAAAAAAAAACCCCCAAAACAAATGCCCATGTCAAAAATCTGTAGTTACAAATAGTGTTTTGTTCTTTTATAATGTGTGAAAAATATAATTTTTAAGATACTATGTTTTTTAACGCAAATTTTTCTGGCAGCGTTGTATTTTTGCAGCACTGAGTTTACAGTGCGTTTTGACAGTTTCTGGCTAATAAATGGTGTCATTTTGGTGATTTTTTAAAGATAAAATGACTTTCAAACCTGCCGGCTGGCTTTTGGAGGGTTAAAGTTTTGTTCTCTGATGCTATGGGCAACGTTTGGTGAGACGGCTGTCAGAAAACCAAAGTTAACACAGCAGTTTTCTGTTAACATTCAGAATACGACCCTCAGAAACAGAAGGCTTCATGTTTAACACCTCTGAGGACAGTTATCGCTGCACATTAAGAAACACCGAGGATCATTAGAGGCCGTCCCCCCTCTGCTTAAAGACCTCAAACTGTTCAGAGACAACTCAGGATAATTAACACGGAGCCTCAATTAGCATGAAAATAGCTGAACTAATGGAGCATAGGGCAGCTGGCAGCCTGACCCGCTTTAAGCACTTTAAAATACGTTAATTAATTAGCCGGAAATTCATTCACTTGTTAGCATGGAAACAGGGGAAGCAACAAAGAGCAGCCTGACTTGGTTAAAGACGAGCTGTGATTCCACTTCAGAGGCTCTGAGAGGAAAAATCTGCTTTAAACCAACTGTTAGCTGAGCTTTAATCAGACACCAGCCTCACTTTTATTATTATGGTCTGTTCTCTGTCAGCAGGAAATGATTATAGCTCAACCAGAGACCAACTTAAAAACGTTCTTTCATCTTTTTGTGTCATTTTTGTATCTCTTTGTGCCATTTATGCACCTTTTTTTCATTTTTGTGTATTTTTCGCAACTTTTGTCATTTTAGACATTTCTGAGTTCTCTCTTTCATCTTTTTGTCATTTTTGCATCTTTTCATGTCCTTTTTGCGCAATTTTGTAATTATTTTTTGCATAATTTTGTATTTATTGTGCCATTTTTGCACTTTTTTGCTGATTTTTGTGTCTTTTTTTGCAACTTTTGTGTATTTTTGTCATTTTTAGACATTTCTGAGTTCTCTCTCGTTCTTTGTGGTTGTTCTGTTTCCATGGAGCTGCAGGATTTTACCCTGACATATATTTATATTTATACAGATGTGTTTTTTTAGACATTTGTTTTCTCTACATCTTATATTTTTGTGTCATTTCACCTGTGATTTTGTATCTTTTTGTCATCTTTACACCTTTTTACTCATTTCTGTCTTTTTTTGCACCTTTAGTGTCTTTTTTGTAAATTTTGCCTGTTATTTGTGGAACTTTTTTGTTCCTTTTTGCACTTTTTTGCTCAGTTTTGTGTCTTTTTGTCAGTTTTGCATGTTTTGTGTAATTTCTGTATCTATTGTGCTATTAAACTGCTGAATTCCACCTCTTTTCTTTGTTTCTACTAGTCAACAATATTAAAAAAGTTTTCATGAAGACTCTATAAAAGAATCTACAGCACAGACAATATGTGCACATGTTGAACCTGTGACCTCCAGCAGCGGCATGCAAGTTTGAAAGACTTTTTTTCAAAAAAGTCACCAAAATGACCAAATTTATCAGAGCTAGAAACTGTAAAAATTGACAGAATAATTACATTTTCTGCTTTGAAATGATACTTGAACTAGTCATCTGTGACTTTCTGTTGCATTGGGGAAATTAGGCAAATCTAAGCTTGAAATTTTTATATTTAAAAAAAAAAAAACTCCATTTAAAAATTGGCCAATGATAAATAGTTTGTTCTGACAAGATTCTGTAACAAACTACAGATTCTACACCTATCTGCCAACCTGTGAAGCCATCAGTGACTCAGATGTGACCAACAGTCACACTGGAAACAACCTTTTTATGTAATTTTTTTGGTGTCCTTTTTGCAGTTTTTTGCTCGTTTTTACACATTTTTTGCATTTTTTTGTGTAATTTTCATATCTATCGTGCCATTTTTGCACCTTTATGCTCAGTTTTGGGTGTTTTTTGCAACTTTAATGTCTTTTTTGTCATTTTGGCATGTTATTTGTGGATTTTTTCTGTGTCATTTTTGAAGTGTTTTGCTCATTTTTGTCTTTTTTTGCAACTTTTGTTTCTTTTTGACATTTTTGTATCTGTTTTTGCATATTTTTTGCATTTTTGTGCCATTTTTGTATCTATCCTGTCATTTTTGCACCTTTTCGTAATTTTGTGTAATCTTTGCATTTTTTTGCATAAGTTTGGCACTTTTGTATCTATTGTGCCATTTGTGCACATTTTTGCACATTTCTGTCTTTTTTTTGCAACTTTTGCAAAACTTCTATATTTTTGTCATTTTAGACAAATGAGTTCTCTCTTCTTCCCCGTGGTGTTCTGTGCCACAGAGGTGCAGGAATTTAGATGGTAGTGAAAAATTAACCCACAACGAAGAAAAATGACCTCAGAGTTCAGAGAGTTAATTGAGATTCTATTTTAAATGACTGAATTTCTTTTTGGTTCTGATGTTTTACGTCTTCTTGGTGTCTGGAAAACTTTACAAAAACCTTTGTAAAAAACAATTAAGACCTCATATAACCCAAATTTTGATTAATTGACTAAATCAGCTGTTTGTTTTGAGAATAACCATGGCTGCAGCTCTATTCTCAGGTTTAGCTGCAAAGTCTTTGAGTCAGGAATTAACTTCTGGAGCAGAAACACTGAGACATTTCACGACTCTTCACTTTGATGATGATGTGAACAATAATCTTGTTCTTGTGCTCCTATGAACAAACTCTCCAGCTGCTGGAAGCTACAGTTCTGTTCCTCTGTGGTTCTGTGTTCTGCTTCATAACAGACGGCTGAAGAGGCCAAACAGCTCATAACAGCTCGACTGTTCAAAGAAGCTGCCCAAACAAAGACACAAACGCTCCATTCATCTCAGACCTGCAGCGCTTTCAGACGCTAACAGAGCTGGTTTCAACCTTTAAACATCTGTCTGTCTGGATACGACAGATTTTATCTGAGTATAGGAGCAGAAACACAAAACTGACACACTTTGATCTGCATTTATTTTAACTCTGAACTCCAAGCAGCAGTTTCTGGGTGTTTTTGTTGCTCCTGTTGCATTTTTCCTCACTGTGAGTTCATTTCTCACTGCAATCTAAAGTCCTGAACCTCTATGGAACAGAATGGAAGAAAGGAAAGAAAACTCAGAAATGTCTTTGCAGAATGACACAGAATGATGGAAAGACATAACGCGACATAAAAAGATGCAAAAATGACCCAAAAATCCAAGAATAACAGGCAGAAAGTACAAAATGATGCAAAAGTTGCACAAAATATTAAAAATAAATGCAAAAAATTGCGAAAATGCTGAAAAAATATCTAAAAAGATTCAAAAATGACATAAAAAGACAAAAAAGATACAAAAATTAAACAAAAAAATTAATTCAAAAAATAACAGGCAGAAATGACAAAAAGACAGAAAAGTTTCACCAAACACAAACAAAAAACACAAAAAGATGTGGAGAAAACAAATGTCTAAAAAAATATAAATAGATGTCAGTATAAAATCCTGCACCCAAATACTACTTTCTGTCTAAATATTTGTACTATTAAAGGTTTATTCCACCAAAATACTAAGCTCTATCCAAGTATTTGTACTTTTAAAGGTTTACTCTACTTTCTTGCCGAGTATTTCAGAATAAAACCTTAATACTACTTTCTCTTACTACTTTACTTACTTAATACTCATGTATTTGCACTTTTTGAAGTTTTATTTCACCAAAATACAACTTTCTATCCAAGTATTAATACTTTAAAGATTCATTCCACCAAAGTACTACTTTCTTTCCATGTATTTGCACTTTTAAATGTTTACTCCACCCAAATACTACTTTGTATCCAGGTATTTGTACTTTCAGAGATGTACTACTGAGTATAAAACCTTCTGCTCTGATAAAAACATCAAACAAACAGAATCAGACCAAACACGTGACTGATGAGGAACACCTGTCCGTCACGCGCAACGCTCACCTCCAGGTAGGGCACGAGCTTGCAGGACAGGTCTCCTAGCAACCGCGTCAAGGTGAGCTCGTGGAACACGACCACCGGCAGGCAGAAAAAGAGCACGAGGAAGTCCCAGAAGGCCAGGCCCGCCAGCACGCAGTTCCACGCGCTCTTCAGGTAGAAGCTGTGCCATACGATGCACATGAGCGCGAGGTTCCCTACGATGCCGGCGGCAAACAGCACGAGCGCCAGCAGCATGACGGTGTAGGCCAGGTACGAGCCGTCGGTCACCGGGAACAGCGGGTTCAGGAGCCCCTGGCCCCGGGAGGTCGAGGAGCCGTTACCCGGAGGAGCCGCGGTGCGCCGGACGGCCCTCGGGGTGGTGAAGTATCCGCCCGGGTCATCGTCCCTCCTCCGGGACCCGCCGCCCTTGGCTCCTCGGGCGACCCTCTCAACGGGGCTCCTCTCCGGGGACACGGACGCCTTCGCGGCCGCTTCGTCCGCATCCTCCGGCTGCTGCTCCAGCTCGGACCGAAGCTCCCGGAGCTCCGCGGGGCACAGAATCAGAACCAGGACCAGGACCGGGAGCAGAAGACACCAAACCGGACTCATTTTTCAGAGGAAGGAAGTTCGTCCGTGGGGTGAGTTTGTTCCACAGACATGAAGACAGAAACCTTCAACTCAGCCAGAGGAACCGGAGACTGAACTGGAGCAGCTGCAGCCTCAGGACCGAACACACAGCGACCTGCTGGGACACGCTGAGAGGAGAGGGCGCCACCTGCTGGTCGGATCAGCAGGAAGGTACCAAACTCGTAGATATAAAGGATTATTCCGCAAAAAATACTACTCTTTATCCAATTAGAGATTTAAAGGTTTATTCAGCACAATACTAGTACTTCCTGTCCAAATATTTATATTTTAATGTTTATTTAGCACAAAATACGACTTTCTATCCAAATACTTCTAGTTTTAAAGGCTTAATCCGCACAAAAGCACTACTTTTTGTGAAGATACATGAAGTTTTAAAGGCTTATTTTATCCAAAATACTATTCTTTATCCAAACCCTCATAGTTTCAAAGATTTGTTATACCTAAAATACTACTTTGTCCAAATTCTTATAGTTTTAAAGGTTTATTCCACCAAAGTACTACCTTCTTATCCCATCACTTATAGTTTGAAAGGTTTATTCTCTGCAAAATGCTGCTTTCTGTCCAAATTATTATAGTTTTATGAGTTTATTCTGCAGAGAATACAACTTTATGTCCAAATATTAATCTTATAAAGTTTTATTCGACCAAAATACTACTTGCTATCCAAGTACTTATAGTGTTAAAGTTTTATTTCACCTGAAGTACTATCTTTTGTCCAATATTAAGCTTTAAAAGACTTTTCTGCATAAAAATACTGCTTTCTGTCCAAATACTTATAATTTTAAAGGTTTATTCCACCAAAATACTACATTTTGTCCAAATACTTTTTGTTTTTAAGGTCTATCCTGCACAAAATACTACTTTCTATCCACATTTTAATGGTTTATTCCACCAAAATACTACTTTTTATCCAAATACTTCTAGTTTTAAAGGTTTATTCGGCACAAAATACTATTTTCTCTCCAAGTTATAATTTTAAAGGTTTATTCCACCAAAATACTACATTTTCTCCAAATACTTATAGTTTCAAAGGCTTGTTCTGCACAAAATACTTTGTCCAAGTACTTCAAGTTTTAAAGTTTTTTTTTTCCATGCAAATTATTATTTGTTCCAAATACTTATAGTAGTAAAGTTTTATTCCACCAAAATACTGCTTGTTGTCCAAATATATATAGTTTTAAAGGCATATTGCGCACAAAATGCTTTCTAATGAACAAGTTAGTTTAAAAGCATATTACAGTCCTTTTTGTCCAAGTAAAGAGTTAATCCACAGAAATAGCACTTTAAAGCCACAACACATTAATTAAAAAGGTTTATTTTACCCACAGTTAGCCGTTTCTAACAGATATATTGTGGTTTTAAAGGTTTATTCCACCCCAAATACTGCTTTCTATCCAAATACTTATAGTTTTAAAGGTTTATTTCACCCCAAATTATACGTTGTTTTTTTTTTTGCCAGCATCTGTGGACTCAAAAAGCTCTGGAGTAAAAAAGTGTCTGATATGTTATCGGAACCAAAACAGGACTTAATAGAAAAGAAGCGTCCTGAAAATGCAGTCTCCTCTGCTGCTGACACACATTTACACAGCTCATTCACACAAACTAAACACAACTGTCTTCTACTGAGACACTTTAAAATAAGGAAAAAGTCCAGTAAAAATGATTCTTTTAGTGCCGTCTGAAGGTGAGTAAAGCAGCTATCACCCAAGAAGAGAGCTAGAATGAAAACTGGTCTGAACTTTGTGTTTTCTTTATGTAGGAGACAGATTGAGGTATAGGTGCACTGTCTAAGTGTGTGTGTGTTGCAGAGGCGGTGTTTCACCTGGAGTGGGCGTGTACACGTGAGAAAGGCTGTGCGTAAAGGCGCGCGCTCACCTATGGCACAGATGGAGAGTCAGGGTCGGGCATAGCCATATTTTTTGTTGACCGCATTTCATTCTTCCATATTCCATTTTTACAGTTCAATTATATGATTTTTTCTTGTCATGTTGCTCATACTGCTGCGCTCTGATAGCCCTGTCGTTTTGTCCTGCAATAAATGCACCAAAATGTATCTTCGGATCTGAGCGTATTTGTACCTATAAAACTCCTTGCGCGTCTCCAATATACGAACCCAGGACCCGACCTCACACTCTCAGCGGCTACAAGGTTTGGTAAGGGGAAGCCTACATTTTTCATAAAGTTTTTTTTTTTTTAAATAGAAATTGACAAAGAAAAAGCACAAAATGAAGAAAGTGTTTGATTAATAAAAAAAACAGAGGGTTGATATTTAATTTTATTATTAACGTGCTTATTCCTCTGTTTATGTGATCCCAACAGGTTTGGTTGCAATCAGCTGCTGTTTAAAAAAAGAAGCTCTGATCACAAAATATCGCTCATCAGTATTACTGAAACAAACTAAATAGATCTGAGTGAATTTAGCCTTTCACTCCATGTACTGTTAAAGTCTGCAAAAAAACTAAACAAAAACACAATGCTATCAGCTCCTGATTCTTAAAGTCCAGAACTGTGAGCGTCAACTGAAGCACAAAGACTTCCCACAATCCTCAGCGCTTCAGGGAGGACGCCAGCTTCCTGCGGGAGTCCTTGCGTTTCTTGCGGTACTCCTGTGGAAAAAAAGATGAGAAAGTAGAACCGTCTTTACTAAACATATTATTCCCAAATCAGTTCATGTCTTCACTGAGTCTGAAGTCAGCAGTAAATAGGTTTAAAAAATATAAAAACATCCAAGGAATAGACGAGTCTTATGATGATTCCATGTGTCTAAAAACATAAACAATACGTGTAAATGTTTTATCACTGAACCCTAAAACCTCCTACATGTTTAAAGGGCATCTTATCTTTAAAAAACATCCACAGAATTATACTATTTATCAGCCAGAAAGCGTAAAAACAGAGAGAATCATTGGATTTTTAACTTTCCCAGGGTCTTTGAACTGCTCACTTTATTCTACGTCTCATTTATAAATTCGCCAAAAATAAACAATTTGTTCTAATCAGATTCTGTAAAAAACAAAAAATTCTGAGCTCCTCAACACAACCAAAAAGTCTTGACTGACTGAGTTAAGACCAACAGTCATGTGACAAAAATTCAAAGACTTCTCGGCTGACCTGCAGGATGTGTTTACACAGAGCAGAGAGGAGACATGTATGGAAACTAACAAATAATGAAATTTTAATGTTTGTTTGGCACAGAATATTACTTTCTATCAAAATACATGTAGTTATAAAGGTTTTGTCTGCACAAAATACTACTCTTTATTTAAATTCTCATAGTTTTAAAGGTTTATTCTACCAAAATACTATTTTTTGTCAAAAATAATTATGATTTTAAAGGTTTATTCCACCAATATATTACTTTCTGTCCAAAAACTTGTAGTTTTAAAGGTCTATCCTGCACAAAATACTACTGTCTGTCCAAATTTTAACTTATTCCACCAAAATACAATTTTTTGTCCAAATACTTATAGTTTTTAAAATTTTGTTCAACTTTTAAATTTTTTTCCCCACACAAAATATTATTTTGTTCAAATATTTGAAATACTGAAGTTTTATTTCACCAAAATAATACTTTCTATCCAAATACTTCTAGTCTTAAAGCTTTATTCCACCAAAATACTATTGTGTTCATACATATTTTTAAAGATTTATTATACCTAAAATACTACTTTCTGGGTTCGGGGGGTTAGATGGAGTAGAAGGACGTCTGCAGAGAGACTCCCCAGCGCATATTCAATAACTTTAATTAAAGACTCGTTATTCTAGCAGAAAGTGAAACTCTAGATAGACAAAAAGAAGCCGAAACAAAAAGACTCAACGGACAAAAGCTACAATGCCGAAAACTCAAAACAAAAACAGCTCCACTACCAAAGATAGCAAAGTAGCATCGCAAGCTAGCGGCAACTCATGTGGAGCTACAGGACACCCCGGAACGAGCATAACGCCGGGAGACTTACTTGAAGCGATAAAAGATTTAAAATCCGAGATGAAGGGGGACAACGACAACTTGAGAAAGGACATTAACTCGTTTCACACAGAAGTGAGCAGTAAACTCGATGGTTTGGCCGAAGAGATGCAGGGGCTGAAGGAGCGAATGGGTGAGACGGAGACACGAGTGGGGCAAGTGGAGGACTTGGCCGTGGAAATGACCGAAGCGCTCACAGCAGCTATAAAACGCCAGAAAACTCTGCAACAAAAACTCACAGATTTAGAGTCCAGGTCAAGAAGAAACAACATCCGCATCTTTGGAGTTGCAGAGGGTGAAGAGGGAAGCTCCGTGATGCGCTTCGTTTCAGACCTTCTCAAACGTGAGCTGCCACTACCCACAGACATGGACCTAAAGATACAGCGGGCTCACCGCTCCCTCGCCCCGAAACCAAGACCGGAGGCCCCAAGACCCCTCATCATTAACTTCCAGGAATTCACAACTAAAGAAACCGTGTTAAGAGAAGCCTGGAAAAGGGGTAAGATTCAGCTCGGTAACCGCCCGCTATTCTTCGATCATGACTACGCTGCAGAGATCGTGCAGAAACGTAGGGAATACAACGAGATTAAGAAATGCCTGAAGGCGAAGGGTATACGTTTCCAGACCCCCTACACCAGTATGAGAATCCACTGGGACAGCGGAGTCCGGACCTACACCAGCGTGCATGACGCGGGACGGGAGCTGCAGAGACGGGGCTACAGTGTGGAGGTGCCCGCCGCGGAGGACGAGGAGGACCCCGGTGTGACCCGGCTGAAAGAGCTGCTGGGCTGGCAGCGACAAGGCAAGAACCCGCAGGGAGAGACACCTACCGCGGCCGACAGAGCTAAGGAGAGACTCCGGGAGTTCCAGAGGAGCTCCACAGAGTGACAGGAAAATCGGCTTTGAGAGCAGTAATATATTGGACACGTAATTCACTTTCTGAATTAACACTTTTGAGCTGGGAGCGGCTCCAGGGACAGGACTGAGACCGTTGGACAGATAGGATGGTAGTAGGTTCACTACTGAACCTCCTCATAGGGCCCTTTCCTTACGACAGGTTTTACCCTAGACCCACCAACGGGGTCATGGAGGAGGAGAGAAATCTGCTCCTCCTTTGGAGTTCCAGGTATTTATGTTATGTTAGAGTCAGTTGTTCTACTGATGCTGTTACTGTTTTTTTCCTATGTTTACGGAGCGACTGATTTCTTCTTACTTTAAATGAGTGTGGCACATAAAATAATATCTTTAAACGTGAATGGCCTTGGTAACCCCATAAAGCGAAGTAAGGTTATAGCAAAACTGAGAAAGGCTAAACCAAGTGTAGTGTTTCTGCAAGAAACACATTTATCAAAAAAAGAACATGAAAAGTTTAAAAAGCTGGGCTATGTGAACTCCTTTTACAGCTCATGTAAGAATAGCAAAAGAAGAGGGGTAATAACATTGCTACCTAACTCTGTTAATTTTGAATTAATCAAAGAAGAAACCGATAGAGAGGGCAGATATGTGATTGTCAAAGGCAGGATAGACAGCGTTTTAGTCTCTCTAATTAATATATACGCTCCACCGGAGAGCGACAGAACATTTCTAAAATCTGTTTTTGATAAAATTGAATCAGTGAGTGAGGGAATTGTAGTCTGTGCAGGAGACTGGAACATTATTTTAAATTATAATATGGATACAACAAGTATTAGCAGACACAAACACAATCTGTCCGAAAGCTTGAATATGTTAATTAAGGAATCCAGCCTGTTTGATGTGTGGAGGGACCTGCATCCACTAGAGAGGGACTTTACACACTACTCAGCAACTCACAAAGTACACTCCAGAATAGATTATTTTTTGATGAATACCACAGACAGACACAGGGTTAAAGAATGTACCATAGGGACTGCAGACGTATCGGACCACAACGCAATCTATTTAACCATAAATCTGGACAATATAAATAAAAAAAACTCTATGGAGATTGAATTTAGGAATTCTAAACAATACCGACAAATGTGGAAGATATAAAGAGAGAAATAAAAGAAGGTATTAACATAAATAGAGATAATGAGGTTGCCCCACCAATAGTCTGGGACACTGTCAAAGCAGTAATAAGAGGTCGTCTGATCTCAAGGACATCTTATATAAACAAAATGAAAAGGCTTAAATATGACAAATTACAACAACAGTTGAGGAAACTAGAAAAACAGCAACAAACCGACCATAGTGACGAACTGGTAGTACAAATAAAAATAGTTTGAAAAGACAAACAATATGACATCTGAAGAAATGGAGAAGAAATTACGATTTACAAAACAAATATTCTACAAATCCGGACCCAAAGCCACAAAGATTCTGGCAAAGCGCCTCAGAACACAAAAAATTAAACACTCAATACACAAAATCAGGGAACCAACCAGCAATGAAATAATATATGAACCAGACATAATTCAAAAAACCTTCAAAGATTACTATAAAATGCTGTACTCGTCACCTGAGAATATAAACGAGATGGAGATTAAAAAACTATTTGTTAAAACTGGATCTTCCCTCCATAGGTACTAACCAAAACGAAGCTCTAACCTCTCCAATAACAAAAGAAGAGAAGAGCTAGATAAGGCCATCAGTAGACTGAAGACTAATAAAAGCCCTGGGAGTGATGGATACCCAAATGAGTGACAATACAACTAATAGATACAATTAATAAACAAAAAACAAGTGCAGTCTTAATCAGCCTTGACGCAGAGAAGGCCTTTGATCGCATCAGCTGGCCTTTTCTTTTCTCTGTGTTGGAGAAGATGGGTTTCAGCAGTCAAGTCATTAAATGTATCCAAACCCTCTATAATGAGCCAACTGCCAGAATTAAGATCAATGGCACCTTAACAGATAATTTTACACTTTATAGAGGCACCCGGCAGGGATGTTGTCTGAGCCCCACCCTATTTGCTCTTTTCATAGAGCCACTGGCCGAGGTGAACTCAAAGGAATTACAATAGCACAAGAAGAACATAAAATAGGATTATTTGCTGACGATATTGTCACATACTTAAAGAACCCAGACTCAACATTTCCCAAACTTCTGTCAGTCCTGGATAATTTTGGCCAGAAATCTGGGTACAAATTTAATATAAATAAAACACAGGTTCTGTGTGTGAACTACACACCGAGCAGCTCCATCAGACAGAAATATAAATTAAAATGGGATTTGGGAAATATAAAATATCTTGGAGTCTTTATTACACGAGACCTGAATAAGCGCTATGAGATAAATTACCATAAAATCAACAACAACATACAGAAAGACCTGTCAAAATGGTTATCAATAACTTCAGATTTCAGCACAAGAATTGAGGCAATAAAACTGAATATACTACCTAGACTGTTGTACCTATTCCTCTCTCTACCGGTTCGGATCCCAGACTCTCAATTTACAGCATGGGATAAGCAGATATCGCGATTCATTTGGGAAGGCAAAAGACCCAGAGTCAAATTCAAAACACTCCAACTGGAGAAACTAAACGGAGGCCTTGCGCTACCCAACTTAAGAGAATACTTTTACGCTGCTCAGTTGAAATACAGGGCATGTTGGTGTTCTCCAGAATATTATGCTAAATGGAAGAATATAGAGCTCACCCAGAGCAAAAGTCTACCTCAGACCAGTTTAGGAGAAAAACACTACAGACACCAGGAAGACGACAACTTCACTGTTTCTGAAAACTAAAAACATGGACGGATATAGTTAGAAAATATAAACTTGAAGGAGACTGTAGGTTATTGCTATGGCCTTCACAGACAACTCTTTTCAGACCAGGACAAACTGACAAAACCTTTACAACATGGACAGATGGAGATATTACAGCCATATGCACACTGACAGGAGGTAACATTTTTAAATCATTTGAAAGGGTTAAAAACGAATTTGAACTAGAAAACAAAGACTTGTTTCATTTCTTACAACTAAGACACTTCTTTGATACACAGGTAAAAACTGTTATATCTGTCAGAGAGGAGCGCTATTAAGCGGCTCACTCTCCAACCAGGAACCGCTCGCTGTGATGAACGACACGGAGGCTTCTCTGTACTTGCAGCAAGGGTAACCTACTCAGTGCAACGAGACACTTCTAGTGTAAGTTACAAAGAGGTGGTCCCTGTCATTCTTTATTTATACAGGTGGGTTACAGGATAATGATATGCAAATAGTACAAAAATGGGAGTGAGTAAAATGAATGTGGGTGTGGATATATTCTCGTAGAAAAGTAGAAAGAGTAGAAAAATATAGCTTATATAGGAAAACATCATATATCACAATCAGGGTTAACACAGTTCACAGTACAACTATTAATGAAAAATATAAAAACCTTCTAACATTCCCCCCTGTTTATCATTAATACACTCCTTTAGGAATTATCAGATAATAACATCTTGACATCATTTTCTGTTATTTCTTCATGATCTAAACGAATGTATTTCAATCCTTGTCATCTACCTCCGAATCTATCTCAAATTGTACAGCAGAGTATTGAATAAGAGCAGTAGTTAACATTTTCGTCATCATGGTTCTTACACATGGAATAATGCAAGATGTAATAATACAGAATAACACAAGAATAACCAAGATAATCATACAAATACGAATGAGAACACTCCTCCAGGATCCTGAAAAAAACCATCTTGACATGCTGAAATCTGACCATGTATCTTGATGGGACATGATGTTCTGTTTTATTACATTTAGTTTGTCCCGTATGAGAGTGTAGTTACCCTTGTGGTCTGGAATGTATGTACAACAGTGATCACCTACTATTTCACAAACACCTCCTTGTGCTGCAAGGAGGAGATCTAAGGCCATTCTGTTCTGTAAGGTCATTTGTTTCACAGCTTCTAATTCTGGATCAGTTTCGAGTTGACCCTCCAGATCCAAAACAGCGTCTGTTAAATTCTTCAACGAGAACCAGAGTTGATTTACTTGTGTAGCAAAGTTTGCAGTTCCGTATGAAGGTATCAGTGTCATAATGAACCTTCTGGTTTCAGAGATGGTTGGGTTCTGTTCTTCTGTATCTCGTCGTTTAATTCTATGTGTGTGTGACATGCGATTAGCAAATTGTGTATCTGTGATGATTATAGCTGCAGGCTGCAAATAAACTAAGGTACATGTGCCACACCAGTTCCATGGGAGGTACCAGTAGATTATACCTCCACACTGCCACATCATCCCAGGAGGTGTTTTGTTTGGAATTGCCGTCAGAAACCTATCAGAATTATTGTAGGTGGTTTTATTGGTTCCTGCGAACCACCAGGTTGCATTAAAAACTCCCACGAAAACTACAGGTGGATCTCCATATGTAGTAACAGCTGTGGAGTTAGATTGTAAATTCACCTTCTCACTGCAAACCATTCCCCCTGGTAGGAAATGGTTAAGCTCTTCTGTACACCCCCTTTGTAGACAAATGGGAAATGGCCTATGCCCACGAAGTGGGGCAATCCCCACACTGAGGGTCTCATTAACATGTTCGGTAAAAGTTGATGGATCCAGCCAGTTACCCTGAGTTACAGTACAATTCGGAAACCATTTAGTCATGTTTGCAGCAAGATTAGTTGTTATTCCCCGTAATGAAAATTCACTGAACAGACACATGATTTCACTTTTATTTACCCCCCAAGGCGTGAAAATCGGTTGGTGTCCTGTGTGGTGGGGCATCTGTGAACAGATATAACAGTTAGATTTATTTTTACCCCTTGCAGTCCAATTCATAGCTCGATACCAGGTGTTCTCCTCCCATGCTGACTTCCCAGAATGTTGGTGACTTCTCCGCTTCCTGTTGGATGTGTCTCCAGGGTCTGTAAACAGCATAACAGTCACTGATAACAGCACTACTGTCACTAGCCCAAGCAGCACTAGCAACCGAGCCATTACTAAATTGAGCGCGGGTCAGCTGGTTTCTTCACCGGGTTGAGATGATAGAACCCTATTGGTTTCTATCCCCTTTGTATCGGACTTCCCCCGCTACTCCGTCGAATTAGGCTCGTGTAGTGTTACCAATTTGCAATGTGTCAGGTGGATCCAGGAGGGCCTCTCAGCAATCTTTACTGCCGTTGGTGTCGTCAGCAGCACCTGATATGGTCCCTCCCATCGGGGATCCTTCCACGTTCGCCTCTGGAGAACCTTTATCAGCACCCAATCACCTGGTTTCACCTTCTGGGTCTGTGGAGAATGAAGAACATCGTCTGGCAGCTCATGTGCTTGTTGCAACTCTTTTTGTCTAAACATTTTGCTCATCCAATCTACTAGAGTCCACTCTTGTTCACTTCTATCTATTGGTCCGTTATATATGGGAAGTGGGAACCTACGCCCATGCACTATTTCAAAAGGCGTTAAACCTTCCTTTGTTGCTGTGATCCTCATGTGTAACTTTACTAGAGATAAACAATCTGGCCATGGCCTTTTTGTTTCCTCTATTGTTTTCCTCAGCCTGCTCTTAATAGTGCCATTTGTTCTCTCTACCAACCCTGCACTCTGTGGGTGATATGCGCAATGGTGTTTTAGGTTAAATCCTAAAACTTCTGAACAATGTGTCATTATTTGATTCACAAAGTGTGGGCCATTATCACTACGAATAATGGCTGGTATCCCATATGTTGGGAAATAATGATTGCATAAGCATTTTGCTGTTGTGACTGCTGTGTTATCTTTGGTAGGGTAAATTTCTACCCATTTAGACAGTGCGTCTATGACCACTAAACAATATTTTAGTCCCCTTTCATATGATAGTTCTATATAATCCATGTGCACGGTGTGGAACGGGTGCGGTGCTGTGGGGAATTTTCCCCTTCTAGGTCTGGCATTTCCTTGTGAATTGTGTTTGCAACATATCAGACATTTTCTACAATATTCTTTAGCAAAATCAGGAAAATTTATAGTGTAGAAAATTGAATTTATTAATGTAACCATCCCCCCTGTTGAGACATGGGTTTTCCCATGACTCACCAAAGCGGCTGTGGCATAAAGAGATTTAGGAAGAACGGGTTTATCATTACAATAGTAGAGTTCTTTCTGTAAGGTCGCTCCTCTATTTATCCACGATTTCTGTTCTGAAACAGATGCTGTTCTTTGGGCATCCCTAAGAACATCATCAGAAAAAGGTTCAAGTGTCACATGTCTATTTTCTATTTGTCGTCGTGCTGCAGCTCTAGCAGCTTTATCAGCAAAGTTATTTCCCGTTGTGATGTGTGTGTCATCTGTCTGGTGGGCAGCACATTTACAGATGTTCACTCGTTTGGGTAACTGTATTGCTGAAAGGAGCAGTTTCAAATGTTTTGCATGCACGACAGGTTTACCTGTTGTGGTAACCATGCCTCGCCTGTCCCATATTTTAGCAAAATGGTGTACGGATGCAAACACGAATTGGCTATCTGTGAATATATTAATTTCTTGTCCCTCATGTAGCTCCAGGGCTCTGATCATAGCATGTAATTCCGCTGTTTGTGCAGAATATGTGTGTGGGAGCGTTCCTGCTTCTAGCACGTTATCAATTGTTGTCACGGCGTATCCCACCGTGTTCTGTCCTTGAGCATTCTTTGAGGCTGACCCGTCTACGAAAATGTTGAGAAAATCTGGATTTGCTATGTCTGAAATATCAGCTCTTGGCCTTGTTTCTACAGATGTTGTTGTTATGCAGCAGTGTGGTGTTCTGTCTTCTTCTGTGGGAACTAATGTGCTGGGATTTAATGTTGTGCATTTTTTCAATGTGATGTGTGGTTCTGTTAATAGTGTTCGCACATAGTTCATGTGTCTGGCATGTGTTAGAAATGGTAATTTCCCATGCAACAGGAGCTCTGCTGGTGTATGTGTCAGATGTACTGTAAGCGGGTGTGCAAGTACTATGTCAGCGCAGGATATCACGGCCTCTACTGCAGCTGCTACTCCTTGCAAACATGATGGAAAACCTCTTTCCACTGCATCTAATCGTTTTGAGTAAAATGCTAGGGGTCTGGGTTTATCCCCTAACTTCTGTGTGAGTGCCGCTTTCATGAAGCCTTTTTTGGCATCCACATAGAGGTCAAAAGATTTATTATAGTCTGGATTTGCTAGCACCAATGGTGTCTGCAGGTGCTCCTTTAATGAAATAAAAGCTTGTTCGGCCTCTGGTGTCCATGTTATTTTATCTTTCAATGTCAGTCCTTTCCCATAAATCAAGTTCTGTAGTGGTTGTGCAATAGCTGCATAACCCGGGATCCAAGTTCTGCAGAAATTGCACAAACCTAAAAATGCCATCATCTGTTGTTGATTTACAGGTTTGGGCGCATGTGCTATTGCTAGTTGTCTTGATGGTAAGAGTTGTTTACCTTCTCCTGACAACTGATGTCCTAAATAAATGACCTGTTTCTGCACATATTGCAGTTTTTTCAATGAGACTTTGTGTCCTGTACTATACAGGTGTTGTAAGACCTGTATAGTTGTGTCTTTGCAGTGTTAAATATATATCTATATAAAGCAGGACCTGACTGTGGTCCTTCACTTTACAGGTACTCATGGAATGCTCAAGGGCCCGTGAGAATTGGTGTGGGCTCTCACTAAACCCCTGTGGCAGTCTGGTGTACGTATATCTCTTATCTTTGTATGTGAAACCAAACCAATGTTGTGAATCTTCATGTAGTGGGACTGAGAAAAATGCGTTACTCAGGTCCACTACTGAAAAATATTGTTTGTTTGGAGTGATGCTATTCAGCAGTGTGTGTGGATTTGCTACTTCTGGTGTGTCATGCTGAACTGCATCATTAACTGCTCTAAGGTCCTGAACCATTCTCCAACTGCCTAGTGCTTTTTTTTTACAGGAAATATGGGTGTATTACAGACATTTTCGGTTGGTTCCACAGATCTAATTATGCCTGCTGCTTTCATATCCTGTATAACAGGTTGTATTCCTTCTTCTGCTTCTGATGATAATTTATATTGGGCTTGTCGTGGTCTATGTGAGGTGGCTGGCCTGACCTGCACTGGAGGAAAGCCCTTAACCAGTCCCACATCAGTCGGTCCGTTGGACCAGAGTTCTGGCGGGAGTGATTTTAATTCTGGGTAATCCTCCAGCACCACCAAGGCCCCAGATCACATAGAATCCGTGCTGTCCAAATGGACATGTGGCTGCATGTGTAGTCTCATTCCTAGTGGTATTCTGAGGAAACCAGATCTCTCCCCTCTATAAAACCCTGTCTTGGGATCTAATGTGTATTTATCGCGTTTCGCCCTGGCCAGTTTGAGGCCTAATTGCCACCATTTTACATCAGGTGTTTTTGATAAGGAGAGGTGTGGTTCCTCTGACCTGAACAGCTTTGCCTGTTCCTCAGTTAACAGTACACTAGCCATAGAATTTCCTTCTCCGTCTGAATACATGTGTTGGAGTGTAACTGTCTGTGGCCCTAGCTTCAGGAAAGCTTTGTTATATTTCTCATCTGGCCCTGGTGAGTGTTTATACCAAAATGTGACATGCATGTCCTTGACACTCTGATATTGTGTCTCCTCTGTCCTTGTGTTATTTAAAGTGTGTGCCTTCTCTACTAGTAGCTTTCCTGGGTCACCTATTGTTCTTTCAGACAGATCGAGGGTCCAGTAATAATGTGGTGGACTCACGTCCTCTACTACTTGTTGGTCAGTCAGCACAGTTGTAGTCATTCCGTCAGCAGTGGGCACCACTGCTATTTTTAACTGAGTCATTAGGTCTCTGCCTAACAGATTTATAGGACAATTTGGGTCTACCAATATCGACATTTTTGTATGTGTCTGAGTCTCTTGGTCCACGGCGTGTAGTGGTTGTGAGAGTCTCTGTGCAAGTATATGTCCACTTGCTGTTTTTACCCAGACTACTTTCCCACATGTCCTATAGCCTGGTGGGGCACTAGTTAGAACTGTTCTACACGCACCAGTATCACAAAGGCAGTCATATGGTTTACCATTAAATAGAATAACTCTGTGTGGCAGGTCCTTTTTATTCTTTTCTGATGCGCTCATGACTGCACTATAAACATCTATAAGTTCTGTGCTGTCTTCTAAGGCGGGAGGTTTCATTTCCTCCTCTGTGACTCTTTCTAGTCAATTTTGAGTAGAGTTTGGGTTTTTTGGCCCGTCTCTACTGGTTCCTGTTCTGCAGTCTCTTGAGAAATGTCCTAATTTGCCGCAAGTCCAGCAAATGTCATTATCTCTATTTCTGTTGTCACGATTTAAGTTTTGTCTGTTTCTGCCTCTGAAACGTCCTCTTCTTTTACCTTTATAGCCTCCTCTTTCTCTATTTCTCCTATAGAAGTTATCCTCCTTTTTATCCTCTGAGAAATACATCTCCTCTTTTTTCTTATTCGCTTTCTCTGCATGTTTTGCATAATCCATCAGTTGTGCAACTGTTCCCGTGTTTTGGTGGACCCAATGTTTCTTTATATATGCCTTTATGGGTGACTTGAACCCCTCTAACATGAGCCTCTTCATCTGCTGCTGATATGGCCCGTCATCATCGGTATTTGGTGCCATACCACAGTTTTGTCTATACACCTTTTCGAATCTGTGTCTGTAATCAACCACATCCTCTTCATCTTTCTGAGTGCATTGTGTAATATTTGAGAAGTCTGCTTTGCGTTTAAACTCAGTTTTGATTCTCTCATAAACTGCTTGTGTTTGTGTTCCTAAGTCAGGTGAATCATGATCCAGTCTGCGGTTGTTTGTGTCTGCTCCTGTAAAATCTCCTCTAACTCTGGACCACTTGCTTTGAAAATACATTTGAAACATATGTAGCACTTCTGTTCCATTCAGATGATAACTGGTCCTCAACCCTTCTAGCGCTTCTATTGTTTCATCTGGCCCCTCTTCTACAGGAGGAATTCTAGCTACAGCGCGCTCCATGTCACGTCTGTTCCATGGTCGAAAAACCAGAATATGCTGTTGTTCATCTCGTGCATCTCCTTCTCCAGTAGGTTGCCCATATCTAAGGTTAGCTACCTGTACCATGGGGCAACAGTCCTCTGGGTTGTCATCACAGTCAGTATATTCACAGTCGTCTGTAAAGTCATCTAATGGTGGTTCCTTAAACCTGTGTTTGTGTTTTGCTAAATCATCAACCGGGTACAGCGAACCCTTTTTTCGGGTCTGCCTAGTCACTATAGTTCTTGGAGGCACCTTGAGTTTCTTCTTAACTACAGGTTTTTTACTAACGGTCAGGGGTGTTTTCTGTTTAACCTGTTGCTCCTCGGGCTCTTGCCCTCCTACTGCGCCTGCGTCCTGCCTCACTGGGGGCTCCTTGCAAGTCACTGTTTCCTCATCTGGATGTACAAGCGCTGCCGCTACTACTGCAGTTGTGTGTTTTTCTTTTTTCTTCTCCTGTTTCTCTGCACGTTTTTTGTCTTGTCGTTGTTTCTCTGATGTCCGTGATGTGCAGGTGGAGAAGAAACGCCCGTTGACACTGACTTTCTTAATAAGAACTTTATTAAAAGAAAGAACAGTATCATACAGACAGAAGTTGTCTGGAAGGATGTCGCCCAATGATCCTCCTCGAACAAAGACCAACGGTCAGTTTTTATACCTTCTGGTAACGTATAGAATTACAGCATCTGGTTTACGTCCCCACTAAAAATGATAACTCCTCAGACAAGACTCCCCTTCTGTGCATTCCTAAGGATCACAAATCAGCTATAGGTTAACAGTGGACCCCAAGGTCAACACAACATAGGATTTCTGGAGCCGAAAACACATTCCTCAGTACTTACTACCTCCTGTTAGTTAAAAGTTCACTTTATGGTCAACAACTATCAGAACTCATATCAGATCAGATACTTCATATTTCCCCCCTTCGGCGCTGACAAAGCGTCGAAAACATCACTATAGTATCGAGTACAGAGTATACATGACAATTCCTATTTAGCCGTGCTACTCACAGCATAAACTCAACAGTATAACAATTTAACGGAGTGTGAGAGCGAAAAACCTGCCCGGCAGCTATCTTTCCAAATCATCCATCGAACAAACAAGACAGGAAAATTCTCTCACGGTCCCTCTGCCCTAGGCGACCACATATAGTACTCCAAGCCAATTAGACAAAAGGTTCAAACAAGTATGTAAACAAGTAGAAGCGAATACACATGAGAATCCCAGAAATAAAATCAAAAATATCCAATGTCAGGCTGGTCGACCCATCGTACCCTTCAATGGACCTGACCCTGCCTAGCATTACTGCCCCTAAACAGTCGAAAAAAAAGAAAACACCTGAGATCCCAACGTACTCACCTCCTAAGAGAAAACATCCAAGTAATGAACCCCCTGTCATAAACACCTCATATCAGTCATATAGGCATAAAACTCAAAAACTAACATATTGATAGTATCACTAACTCATAATATAATAGTGTAAACAAGAATAAACATCCGATAATAAAAACAGATTACATATGAAAACAGAATCCATACAATAGGCATACATGAAAACATGAACATATCAAACTGTCGTCCATCAACAGTTCCAGTCGTAGTATGCCATCACTGTAATGTCGTCACTCCGGATTCTTCCTCCATTGCATTGTCCATATTCAAGCATATGAGTCCATTTGGCTGTAGAGATCTCTGAACGACAGCCGCTCTTTACGCGATTTCCCAGATAGTCTCCTGGGAAGAAGACAAAACACACCAACCAGTATCTTGCAACAACAAACACATCAAACACAGTATAATATATTGCAATATACTAAAGGATAAAAAGTAAAAAATAAAAAAAATCAAATCAAAAACCAAAAACCATAAGTTCCCATTTCCCCCTTTAAGGAACTACAAAAAGAAAAAGTAGAACCACACCAAAAGAGACAGTCAAAAGGGATATTTATCCACCATCCGACTCTCCATGACATCTGCCTCATCTTCACTCAAGGAAACCCCATTCAACAATGGCATCTGAACGTTGTCACCCGGCATCACAACACCAACCCATCTCAATATCATAGCCTTCGCAAAGGTCAACAACAACGTACAGAAACAAAACATCACACACAATGACAAAAGAACCGCTATCAAAATTTGGATTAAAACAGCACCAACCGGACCCAATTGGTCCTCCAGCCATGCATTAGCAGACCATCCAGCACCTTCCGATGGACCAAACGCATCCCTAATGGCTTGCAACGCATCTATCACACTAGTGATATTATCAGAAGTATCAGGAACCAACGTGTAACAAGCATCCCCAGTTAAATTCAAAGCCACACATAAACCACCCTGTCTGGCCAAAATATAGTCCAAAGCCATATCATGTTTCAACAACGTCAGTCTATGACTCCTCTGAGCATTCGACAAATAACCAAACCCTCTTATAGTCTCATTCGCAAAACCCTGCAGGGTATAAGTGATATTATCAATATGATCAGCCAAAAACGTAACGCCATACCACGGAAGGAGTCCTATACCCCATTTTTCACCCAAACTTATCCTCCAATGGTAGGACTCCAAACTATGAAACTGCGCCAACTCTCTTCTCTTCCTATTCGTAGGAGCAACATTAGACTGAACTTTGTCAGTTGCATTAGTGTCCTTGACAGCCAAAACCTCATACGGGAGTTTCAATGTTGCCATATAACAACACCCTGTCCATCCATTTGGCAAAAACAAATACGCCTTGTCACCACAAACCCACCAAATATCCTTAAAATTTCCTACAGTAACGTTCGCAGGCAAAGGACGATCCAGCACCCACACAGTCTTATTTTGGTTATAGGGCAAACGGAAAGTTACAGGAAACAATTCATGAGGATTTATAAGTTTACCCTTACCCAAATACATCCTATATTCATTACAGCGAGATATTCCCATAAACATTCCAGATCCCATATATGTCTTATTGGAACAGAAACAACCAAAAGCTCTCACAGGTTTCACATCTAATGCGTCAGGGAGTGCCGTCAATACATTCTCATGTTGGTCCATCAAATTCACATATGGCAATGTCCTCAGCCAAGAACAAATAGAACCTGGCTGAAATAAAGTCCCCCACAAAGCCTTCAGGGCAGCTGCCGGTGACCCCTGTTGATAAGACAACCATATTAATGCATTCGATTGACATGGAGCCGCCAACGGATTCGGCACCGTCTCCAAAATCGAAGGCCATGTGCCTGGAGATGGAATTTTCACCAGACATGGACAATTTAGCCTACTAATAGATCTCACAGAATGGGTCACCTGCTGAAACCACAAATTCCTACTTGCCCATGGGTCTGCAATTTTCATCACTGAGGAATCAAAACCATACGCCTTCCAGTTAGTGTCTCTCTTCCGTAATGTACGCAAAGCCTCAGTCCCATCTTCCGATGTCCAACCATCATTATGTACCTCTGATACGTTCATCTGAACTGTCTGCAATGAATCTACATCATCGTTCTCAACAATTGGTTCTCGACTGTCCACTTGCTTACTATTATTAGACAATTCATCCTTCAACTCTATCAGGGACTTTTGCTTCACATCCACTACATCCTTCAATGTCGTAGGCGTCATAGATATAGCAACAGGTATCGGTGTCATCTTTGCGGGCTCTAAACGCAATGTAGATGTTGTTACCTTCAGTTTTGTCACACTCTCCCCTACCATAGTAGTAACCAAAGTAGTAACTGGAGTAGACACAACTGTGGTTAAATGTAATGCATCAGCAACCTTCGGAACCAAAGAAGTAGATGTCTGTTTAACTTTGTTAACTTTTGGCAAAAGAGTTGGCACCATTTGTGGTTCTTTAACAACTTGGGATTCTTTATTCCTACTCTCATTTATCTCCACTAAAGTCACCACACTAGCCCCCAACTTTAACTGCACACCATGCTCCTGTGATTCATGGTGAGAACATCTATAATCACCTTGATCCTCTAACTGAAATCTACGTAGATAAATACTACAGTCTCCTCCCATCTTCAACCTCTTGGGGTCATTATTAAACACAAACTTTCCTGAGGGTGATGTATCTGACAAATCGAGAATTTTACCATGATTATCTTCCCACTGAACTTGATATCCCTCAATACACTGACATGGAAGCCGAACAGACTTCCTCAGGGTCGCTTCAATCCTAGTCCTCATAACGTCTTGGTCTAACTTTTCTCCGGACTGGCCTTGGGCTCCTCGATCCAAGTGGTTCTGCTGACCCTCCTGGAGAGGCGGCACAGCCCTCTGGAGTCTTTGACTCACATTCTTGAGAAACAGATTCTGCTGTTTCTGGGACGTGTTGTAAATCAACGTCCTCAAATCTCCTTTCCGGTCCATTGACTGAAAAGTCATCTCCGGCATCATCAAAAGTATGCTCAAAATCATCAAAAACATCCACTTCTCCTTCTGGAGTGTGACCTTGGAGGTCCTCATGTACCACTGCTTCTTCAGCAGATTCTCCTGGTACTCTTGAGTCCTCATCATCTCTGCTCTGTAATCGTGGTTCCTCTCCCTTTGGTGCTTTAACACAATGCGACAAGTGATACCACGTCGGGGACCCTTTAACCTGTACCGCAGTTCCAGTGCTGCGAACAACTTCAAATGGTCCCTCACGGCGTTCGTTAAACCACTTTCTCCTAAACACCTTCACGAATACCTTGTCTCCAGGCTGCACCACGTCCTTCTTTTGCTCATCGAGCTTCTCTTGCGCCTCCTCCTGTTTTTGCCTGTCAGAAACATACGTGGATATTCGCTTATGCAAAGCAGCCATGTACTTAACGTACGCTCGCATTTCATCTTCCAAAAGTTCCAAACTTGGACCCTTTCCGCTTGTGCGCAAACAAGGTGTTGGCATCCGTCTTCCTGTAGCCAACTCATGAGGTGTCATACGCAAATCACGGAGCTCACTTGAACGACACACCATTAATGCTAATGGAAGCGCCGCTACCCAGTTCAAACCTGTGTGTTGACAGATTTTAACAATGCGATTTTTCAACACACCATCCATTTTCTCACAAATACCTTGGCTTTGCGGATGATAAACAGCACCCAGACGTTGTTTAATTCCCAATTTTTGTAGAATTAGTCTCACCGTTTTATCCACAAACTCCTTGCCATTGTCTGAAGATATTCGATCTGGAAGTCCCCACCTACTTATGACCTCACGGCACAAGAACTTAGCAACAGACTGAGCATCCTTTCGCTTGGTTGGACACGCCTCAGGCCAA
The DNA here is from genome assembly GCF_022539595.1 of Amphiprion ocellaris. Classification (NCBI taxonomy): domain Eukaryota; kingdom Metazoa; phylum Chordata; class Actinopteri; family Pomacentridae; genus Amphiprion; species Amphiprion ocellaris. The sequence continues at coordinate 7,581,197 of NC_072770.1, read as the reverse complement.
CGTGAAAACCTGTCAACCACGACTAGCATGTATCTCTTTCCTCCCACCGGTCTTATCATGTCAACAAAGTCCACAACTAGCTCACGCATTGGGCCCTTTGGAGTTGGAATGTGCCCAGGAGGAACCATCACTCCCCTCCTAACATTATGTTTCAGACAAATAATACATCTGCCTATGACATAATCAATCTGCTCAAGCAAGTATGGTGCCCAAAATCCATACTCTTTCGTAATCTTTCTCCTAACTTCCCCCCTTGCAACATGAGCTGGTCCGTGCGCTTCATGGATCATCAGACCCAACAGATCTGGCGGCGCCACCATCAACCCCTCATGATTTCTCCATAGACCGGTGGAATCCTGGGTGGCACCTCGGTCCAACCAAAGTTGTTTATCCATGGCAGATGCAGCTTCTTGCATCAAAATCACATCTCTGAGCGTAATATTATCCTCCAAGTCCACTTCATGGGAAACTAAAAAAACTCTACCCATTTTATCTGCTCCTATAACTGCCTTGGCTGCTTCATCAGCCGCTTTGTTACCTTGTGTGACCCTTGAAATGTCACTTTTATGTGCCGCACACTTAGCTATTGCTATTTCCTTAGGCCTCATCATTGCATGCAGCAACTTCATAATCTGAGCGTAATGTTGTATAGGAGAACCATCTGTCTTCTTGAATCCTCGATTCTTCCACACTGCTCCAAACAAGTGACACACATTATGAGCATAGGCTGAATCTGTGTATATCGTCACCCGCTTGTCTTCTGCCAACAAACATGCTTCAGTCAGCCCCACAAGTTCAGCCAGCTGTGCAGAGGCAGGTTGTGGTATTACCTCCGCTACCTCAACAACAAATCCATTCCCCTGAAATTTCACTACTGCATAACCAGCACACAATTTGTCTCCTATTCGATAGCAGGATCCATCAGTCCAGTACTCCAAGTCTGGCTCATGCAACGGAAAAGCTTGCAAATCTGACCTGAGCCTTGAGTATTTCTCTGCTTCCTGAACACAATCATGTGGTTCCCCATCCTCTGGAGTTGGCAAATTCTCAGCTGGATTTATCGTAGTACACCTCACCAGGGTGACATCTTCCTGCTCTAAGAGTCTATAATAGTCTCTGAGCCTTGGCATAGTCAATGTATATTTACCATAATTCAAAAGATTTCTGAGACTATGGTGAGTGAGAATTGTGACTGGGTATCCCATGGTCACAGACGATGCCTTGTCATACATCAGATAAACTCCCACCATTGCTCTATAGCACAGTGGCAACCCCAATTCTACTTCTGAATAGGCCGTAGAATAATAGGAAACAGGCTGAGGACTCATCCCCGTGCCCGTTGGTTGACACAAAACTGCACACGCATATCTACCTCCAACAGAAGTAGACACATACAGCAAAAAGTTCTTGGAATAATCTGGCAACGCTAGCGCTGGAGCCTCTTGCAATCTCTGTTTGATTGTCTCAAATGCCAGAAGACCTCCTTGTGTCCATGTGAGATTACAATGAAGTTGGGCAGTCCCCGTGTCTTTAATCATACCTCTCAAAGGTCCTGTCAAACTGGCATAATCCTCTACCCATGCTGAAGAATACCCAGCAATGCCAAGAAATGTCATCATCTCTCTTACAGTCCTCGGTTTTGGAGCCTTCCGGATTGCCTCCAAATGACTGTCAGAAATACTTCTGTGTCCTTGGGTCATTGTCTGACCCAAGTAAACCACCTTCTCCTGGCAATACTGCAGCTTCTTCTGAGAGGCTTTGTGTCCTCTCTCAGCCAATATTTGCAACAACTTAATCGAATCCTCATGGCAAATTTCTTTTGTCGATGAACAAATGATAATGTCATCAACATACTGGACAACAGTGCTATTCAAAACCTGATCTATCCCTGCCAAATCATCTTTCAGCACTTTGTTGAAAATATGAGGACTGTGTTTAAATCCTTGTGGGAGTCTCTTATACTCATAGAACTGCCCATTATATGTCTTATATTCACTTTAAATCAACATATAATAAACAATTCAACAGAATTCGTTCACATTATTCACCAACATTGATATTATTTCAATCTATCACAATGGGAATGTTCCCTACAAAGTCTCTCTATAAACAATTAATAGGCACAAACCTATCATATCTATCATATTATTCTACAAAGAAATCCCTTACTTTCATTTTGTATTCATTCTAAACATATATCATAATCGTATTTATATTATGTATTATTAATTTAAAATCAAATGAGGGAGTATTGAAGTGCGCTCAAATCCAACTGTAAATTCTCAACCACAGTTCTCTTTTTCTCTCATCCAGAAGGAGAGGAGGGAGGGGGAACCCCTCCCCTCAGGATGAGTGAGCTTAAAACAGAACAGCACTCCTAACTCCCACAATGCATTGCAGCACAATAACTCAATCACAACGACCAAATCTGCAACCTCCACAATATTATTACTCATACACAAAGAAAAACAAATATGTTCTACCAGATAGTTTGCAACAGATATCCATGAAAGGAAAGATTACACACCACACAATCAACCAATCAATCCACCAGTACCATCCACAAAATCAAAATGTACCATCTGACCCTAAGGAACTTTATTGGTTTTCTTTCCCTATGTGTGTTTTCCCCTCTAAAATATTTAGTTATGCTTATGCAAACAGAATGTCCTCACTGGCCTCTCGGACTCAGCAAGGCTCATATATCTCATCAAATATATAAACGTCCACCATGAGGCTCATACACTGTATTAGTTCACAACAGTCCTTTATAAGGCTCATTTGTTTTATTATATTAGCAATGTTACAGAAAGTCCTCAATGTGGCTCATATATGTGTTAGCAGACAAAAAGGCTAATAAATTTTAACACTAAAGAAACGACAATGTCTCTCCTTCTAAATGGTTAAATCCCAACCTATATGTATGTATTCATTAACAAGAAATCTCTTATATATTCCATTCACACATTACAGCACATACCAGTCTTTCACACACAACAGCAGCACACGCACACACGCAGGGCGGGGGCAGCTAAGACAGAGCACTGACAAGACACAGACGCAGCTACTGGCGCAAGCACAAACCAGAAGCAATCAATCACCCCACAAGCTAACAAATCAGATCCACAAAATAAAACACATAGGCCTATTTAACATCATCCAAAAACACAGTCAACCTTCGATCCCGGAACCAAGTCATTCACACATATCCTAAAAGCATGCTTGAGCCGCTTCTTTGACTTTTACTCTTTCTCTTATCATCTAAATTTATGAGGCCTCTGGGGTGTAAAATACTCAATTGAAAAGCTGCTTCGTTTACAGTACGTCTACTTATAAATCGAGTGGGAACTTATCTACAATTGAATTAAAATCTACACCCCCAGTTCTATGAACTGACCCATACAAAAACAGGTTTCTCTTTTTTCTTATGGCCAACTGCCTCCCTGAGGACTTTATCCGAATCTGCGGCTTGTCCTTAACTGCTTCCCATTTCAACTCAGTGAAAAACACATCTAGTCATAGGCTCCTCGAGCCCTCTATTTTTTCTCTACTCTTTTTCCTATTCGCTATTATGCCAATCACTAACCCTGGCCAGGGATAAAATCTACTGCTTTGGTTTCTATACTGTTTTCCTACAGTCTCACTTCAACATTTATATATCTCACTTCAACTTCTATTTCTCTTATCCCAACATCTATCTATCTACTCTATTCTATCCCCACTTTACCTAATTATGCGCAATTAACCCCAATTTAGACGGAACATCGCTCCAAACACCAACACATCACAGGACATCAGCGCACACACTTCTAACAGTGCAGCACATCAGCAAAAGCCCACAGCCCCCATGAGCAAATCAGCATCCCAATAAAGTGAGAAACCAGCTCACCTGACGCGTCGAATCAGGACGGTGAAGAGCGACCAAGGGAGCTGCCAGCTGCCGAAGAATCCTGCATCTGATCCTGTTCGTGACGCCACAAATTTGTCGTTGTTTCTCTGATGTCCGTGATGTGCAGGTGGAGAAGAAACGCCCGTTGACACTGACTTTCTTAATAAGAACTTTATTAAAAGAAAGAACAGTATCATACAGACAGAAGTTGTCTGGAAGGATGTCGCCCAATGATCCTCCTCGAACAAAGACCAACGGTCAGTTTTTATACCTTCTGGTAACGTATAGAATTACAGCATCTGGTTTACATCCCCACTAAAAATGATAACTCCTCAGACAAGACTCCCCTTCTGTGCATTCCTAAGGATCACAAATCAGCTATAGGTTAACAGTGGACCCCAAGGTCAACACAACATAGGATTTCTGGAGCCGAAAACACATTCCTCAGTACTTACTACCTCCTGTTAGTTAAAAGTTCACTTTATGGTCAACAACTATCAGAACTCATATCAGATCAGATACTTCAGTCTCTCATTTGAGATTGTTCCAGCCATTTTTGAGATAATCTGTATTCCTCCTTTCTTTTCTTTTTCTTTTTGTCGTTTGTTTGTTGACTGATTTCAATCTGCAATTTTGTCTGGAGCTCCAGAATTTCTACGGTTATTAATTTGCCTGAAAAATTATGTTTAGTCATCCATCTCTCCGCGCATATTACACCTGCGCCTTCTTCATATGCTTCCATGAATTTTATATCACCCTTTAGCTCATTTTTACTATTCACTGACCCCATTACTCAGCCCTTGTTGGTTTCTCTGATACGAGGATTTGTGGAGGACACTAATTCAGCCTTCTACCACACCTAACGTGTGGCGGAATTAGTTTTACGAGATGAAACTCGACCTGTGTCCACAATCCACCAGTACTTCACCAACTCAGGTAAAACAAAAAATGCGAGTTTCTGTGGACCCACCTAGGAGTCTCAATATCACTAGAAACTCAAATTTACACACACACACACAATATTCCATTCATACGAACCATAACCTACTCGAGTTTTCTGCGTTTTAACCCAAGTTCTGTTTCCACGGCCTATTTCGTTGTTTCCTCGCAGCGAAACCTATTGCATTTATTACTGCACTAGTTATACCATATATATAGAATACACATAACTTTATGCATGGAATATACATATGTTGCTTTTACGCACGCTAGAACCAGTATAATGCCTTCGTATTTCCTGCGGTTGAAACTACTTTTTATGGCCTGGTTAACTTGCAGGGTGTCGTTGTTTCTCTGATGTCCGTGATGTGCAGGTGGAGAAGAAACGCCCGTTGACACTGACTTTCTTAATAAGAACTTTATTAAAAGAAAGAACAGTATCATACAGACAGAAGTTGTCTGGAAGGATGTCGCCCAATGATCCTCCTCGAACAAAGACCAACGGTCAGTTTTTATACCTTCTGGTAACGTATAGAATTACAGCATCTGGTTTACGTCCCCACTAAAAATGATAACTCCTCAGACAAGACTCCCCTTCTGTGCATTCCTAAGGATCACAAATCAGCTATAGGTTAACAGTGGACCCCAAGGTCAACACAACATAGGATTTCTGGAGCCGAAAACACATTCCTCAGTACTTACTACCTCCTGTTAGTTAAAAGTTCACTTTATGGTCAACAACTATCAGAACTCATATCAGATCAGATACTTCAAGGGGTCGCCGCCAACCCACGGACTTTAACTGCTGATGTTAATCAGAGGACGCCGTCGCCCTGCGGACTTTAACTGCATTCATTCCTTTACGCGTATTATACTTGCCTCCGGTTCTTCACACGCGGCGATCCCTTCTGATTCAGATCCTTGGACGCCTCCCCGGTCCCGAGGGGTGAACTAAATCACCGGCCCAGCCACGAATTCACGTCCTGGGTCTTTTAAAACCTCGCCTTTTGCGATGGTTGCTGTCGACAGACTTCGGTGTCACCTTGTCTCGGCCACGGGAAGGAGTCTTCGGATCCGGCTCGAAGGACCAAGTAAAATGTCAGAGAGGAGCGCTATTAAGCGGCTCACTCTCCAACCAGGAACCGCTCGCTGTGATGAACGACACGGAGGCTTCTCTGTACTTGCAGCAAGGGTAACCCACTCAGTGCAACGAGACACTTCTAGTGTAAGTTACAAAGAGGTGGTCCCTGTCATTCTTTATTTATACAGGTGGGTTACAGGATAATGATATGCAAATAGTACAAAAATGGGAGTGAGTAAAATGAATGTGGGTGTGGATATATTCTCGTAGAAAAGTAGAAAGAGTAGAAAAATATAGCTTATATAGGAAAACATCATATATCACAATCAGGGTTAACACAGTTCACAGTACAACTATTAATGAAAAATATAAAAACCTTCTAACAATATCATCAGAGAGTAATGTGCTGGTTAAAATGATGACGGATGCCTATAAGGAAATGCCCTCCAAAGCTGTCTCTAAACTATACACATGTCTATAGAAATGTAATGGTAACACTTCACTGTATATAAAATCTAAATGGGAAGGTGAATTACAGACCAAAATTTCAGAGTGTGATTGGAGTCTATTATGTAAAACACAACACAGCTCTACGAGCTCCAAATGCTGGAGAGAGTTTGGCTGGAAAAATCTGACACGTTTCTTTGTCACGCCTCAAATTAAAAGCAAACAGACTGCATTACAACAAAAATGTTGGAGACAGTGTGGAAGCTATAACGCCAATCACAGTCATATTTTCTGGTCATGTGCCAAATTACAATCTTTCTGGGATGACAGTATTGGACTTTTGGAGGACATTTTAAATTATAAGGTTCCCAGGGACCCACGAGTTCTGTATCTGGGATTGATCCCAGAAGGAGTTGTTATGAAAGAAGATAGGTACCTCTTCAAAATAATGATTGTTGCCTATAAGAAGGCCATCACAAGAAACTGGTTGAAAAGTGATGCTCCACAAACAGGACACTGGATGGACATTATGGAGGAGATCTACGCGATGGAGAAAATGACCTTTCACCTGCGAATCAAAGCAGGTGACTTTACACAAAACTGGAGAAAATGGACATTATTCAAAGACAAAGACAATGCTCACTCAACTAAATGAGAATTTGTATGCCCCCTCTTGTACTATTTTATTTTATGTTATGTACTGTCTTTGTTCCTGTTATTTTTATATATATATATATATATATATATATATATATATATATATATATATATATATATATATATATATATATATAAAAAAATAAAACTAAAGAGTTTAAAAAAAATACTACTTTCTGTCAAAAGTTTAACGGTTTCTTCCACAAAAATACCCTTTTTTGTCCAAATACTTATAGATTTAAAGGTTTGTTCTACACAAAATACTCCTATTTGTACTTCAAGTTTTTTTCCACCCAAAATATTATTTTTGTTCCATTATTTTACTTATAATAAAATTTTATTCTACCAAAATACTACTTTTTGTCCTAAGACATAAGTTTTAAAGATTTATTACACATAAAATACTATTTTCTGTCCAAGAACTTATATTTTTATTAAAAACAATAAGTGGATTTTTTCTCGTCTGGGTTCTTGAGGAAGTTCAACCTTCATCCTGAGAAGTCCATCTGCTTCTTATTGAAGCTTCTCAGGTTAACCGTGGATGTTTGTGGCAGGTTGTGAAGGCGTCAAGGTACCTGTCTGAGCTCGGTCCTCCTCCCACTGCTCCCTCTGATCCTCCAGCTGAGACGTCCGACAGAACAACCTGGGACCCTCTGAAGGAGAAAACATCGCCCATGAACAGATTCACCCACTTTAAAGACACACAACAATGCTGGGAAAATATTATTACAATCATGACATATCTGAAGATTGAACCTGCAGCTGGATACCAGTCAATCCTCTGAACTGTCAATTTCTGCAAAAAACCTGGAAAACATCTCCAGCATTTTTCCAACAGGTGTTACCAATTCTGGAAAAAAGTTAACATACTGCAGATATTTAACTGTTTACATCTTTACAGCCTCTACAAACTCTTCCTCTCGACTCTGTTCATTAGCTGTAGAAAGATATTTCACCATGCTGAATGTATCCTCAACAACCTGCTCCTCTGTTCTGTTTTTCTGAGCCATGCTGCAGTTATTTTATTCATCCAGTAAGTTTTATTTTCCTCTCTGTCTCTCTGTGGAAACACTGCCTGCAATTCAACCTGAAAACTCTCAGAATTTTTGTCACCTGACTGTTGATTGTAGCCGAGTCACTGATGGTTTCACGGTAGCAGTGAGGAGCACAGAATTTTTATTTTTTTACAGAATACGTTTAGAGCAAACAGTTGATTTTTGGCTAATTTTTAAATGACACTTGTAGATTAAAGTGATTTTGATGAAATATTGCAATTTTAGGCTCAGATTTGGTTAATTACTCCCGAATGCAAAGTGTACGAGTGGTTCAAGGACCATTTGAAAGTTGAAAATCTGAACAATTTTTATGGTTTTACAGTTTTATATCTTTTATAAATTGGTTTATTCTGGTAAAAAAAAAAAAAAGATAACACCTTTCAAACATACTAGCAAGTTTTGGAGTTCAGAAGATGAACAAAAAGATGTTTTCATGCCTGAAAGTCAGCGCAATTGGTTTGTTTTTGGCTAATTTTTTAAATGAGACAAGTAAGATAAAGTCATTTTAGGCTCTGATTTGGTTAATTTTCCAGAAGCAGCTCTATGTTACAGATGAGTAGTTCAAGGACTGTCAGAAAGTTTGAAAATATGACATTTTTTTGAGTTTTTACAGTTTCTAGTTCTGACAAATTGTACAATTTTGAAGGATTTCTTCCATTCCATTCATTTCAAACCTACTGGTGAGTTTTGAGGTTCAGAGAGTTAAAATAAAAGTTTAATTTAAACATTTTGAACCACAGAGTGCTCAGATCACTAGAGAAACTCAGAGGAAAGTAAAAATTAAATTAGTTTCTTTCTAGAAATTGCCATCCTACCTGTTAATCTGCTGTCGTTGAGGTGGAAGAATAATAAATTCATCTTTGAAGGCGTCTCGTCTCTGTGAGCAGCAACACAAAAACACACAAATTCAGATGGATTCCAAACTGTTCTGTACAAAACAAACTTTGTGTGTTCGATGACTTCACTAATTTTCTAAAACCATGAATTTATTATTATTTCGCACATTTTATCTCCAAACTATGTTTTAGTTTATGCATTTTTGCACTTTCTCATTAACAACAAATGTGTAAAATTGTAAAATTGTCAGGATCTGCTGCTTTTCTTTGTTTTAAACTGGATATACCTCAGATTTAAACCAGTTGTTAAATAAAACAAAGGATTCTAAGTCATTTTTAAAAATCAGTTCATAGCCTAAACAATAAATTAAGCTGATGCTGACATTCAGCAGTACAAAGAGTTTATTCTTAAGTTTTCTTACTCTGTAGTTTTGGTGATGGAGCTGCTTTGCTCTTCATCCTCCTCCTCTTCCTCCTGCTCGTCTTCATCCTCCTCTGAGCTGCTGTCGTTGAATCTCGGATCTTGTTGCCATGACATCTTTGGAGCCTGAAGCATCTCCACCTTATATTCTGCTGTTCAGACAAACGTTCAAGAAACTGAGCTGCCAGAGACACAACAGAACCCCCTAAATCTCACCGTACAGTAATCAGATTACATTTAAGTAGGACTGTAGAGTATCTGCTTTGATGTCACATTAAAAATTAAAAGCTTAGATTTACTATATTGCAAAATCCAATTCAATTCAATTCAATTTTATTTATATAGCGCCAATTACAGTCAAATTGTCTCGAGACACTTTACAGAACCCCCAGACCCCCAGAGCAAGCCAAAAGGTGACAGTGGCAAGGAAAACACCCTTTTAACAGGGAAAAAAACCTCGAGCAGAACCCGGCTCTATATGTGGGGGGACCCATCTGCTTGCTGGCCTGGAGGGTTGAATTCAGGCCCCATCTTAGGAACTCGAGTCCATCTTTCATTACCGAGATTCTAACCTTTGATTTCTTTAATATTTCATGTCCATCTTTATTCTCAATCCTCTCATGGCCAAAGTTGTTCTATTGGATTCAAATCAGGACATAGACATTTTCACTTTGTTCTTGTGTGATTTAGTTCTTTGGATGGTTCTCCTGTTAGAACATTTCTCTTCTTTCAACATTCATCTAGTCAGCTAGTATTTTGGTTTATCCTCAGACATTCATCGATAAATATCATCTCCATAACACATTATATATTCATGTAGCCTCATTTTATCACCCTCCCACCTCCGTGCTTCACTGTCAGGACTATGCATTCACTGTGGTAGAACTGATCAGCTTCATACCAAACATGTTGGACTCATCTGAGCCCAACAAATTCATCTTCATCTGACCAAAGAATTCCAACGTTTGTCAGTCTTCTTTTCACGTTATTTAGCAAACTTTAGTATGGATGTGTGCAAGCAAGAGTTTAATTAGAATTTCTTGTCCTCCGTCCATAGAAGTTGATGTTCTGAAGTGTCCTTCACTGTCTGAACTTCACAGAAACCTTTGATAACTCCTGGACCAAGTCTGAAGCAGCTGCTGTCTGTTTTTCACAGCTAGATTGTGAAAGTAGTTCAGTGTGTGGAGTCATTTTAGGAGGACGACTACTGCAGCCCTGATTAGTGGTACTATGACTCCTTTGTCGTAGATTATCTTAGACCTCAAGGATGTGCAGATGTTGAAGAAAACGTCCGTTGACACTGTTGCTTTTATAATATAATTTTATTATATAAAAAGACAGCATCTGTTCAGGCGCCATGGAGACTTCAGAGCCAATGTGAAAATCCCGCAGAACAAAGGAATCAGGTTACTTTTATAGGTTTAATGACATAGGAGGTCACTACGTCTGGTTTCTGTCAAAAGTCAAAGTACAGGGTACCTCCTCCAATCAAGGCCCTAGGCCAGGGCTATTCAATTAAAAATTCACTGGGGCCGGATTTTCAGACTAAGAACATGAGCTGGGCCGGACGTTTTTAGCAGACACTGAGCAAAGTTAACCATTTAAAATAAACACAAACAGATAACAAAGACACTTGATGTTTATTAACGTATTGCCACATCCAACAGGACATAAACACCAGTGGGCCAGTTGTGAATTGAATAGGCCCGCCCTAGGCTCTGTGGGTCTCAAAGAACCCCCCTAGTCGAGCGCCTAGGCTCTGTTCCATACCATATAAAGAAGCAGGGAGCATCTTCAACAAACCCCCCATAAAATCTACAGCTCCTAAAGAGCTGCACCCATATCTTTGGACATTGGCCTCCAACAGAAGAATACATTCCATCGTGATGACCCACACATCCCAAGTTCCATATGATAAGCAACAAATATCAGACCAGATACTACACCTTCTATACCTCCTGATTACTGCTGACACTGTGGTTCACTGATGTTTAGTTGATCTCCATGGATCATTTTCCATCTTTGTGAAGTTTTCGGTTCCTCTGTTCAATTCTTTTCCATGTGGAGCCATGATGAAGACACAGATACAGCTCAGAGATCCAAAATTGAGAAAGTTCTGCTGTTCACAGCTCATTTTAGAACTTATGGACCCCAGGGGTAAGTACAGTATATAGTATATATACTATATACAGAGTATATAAGTTAGCATATTTTTTTATTTACAAATTGGATTTTTCAGTCCCTTTAGGTAGTTTTCACCCACATAGCTGCTATCACATACACCAAAGCTCATTTGATTCCAACCAGGTTTGTGGTGTATATGTAGAAAAATCATTTGGGGTCCATGGGGACCCCAGCCAGACCCCAGCTGGACTGTGCATCTTTTATTTATGTATATTTGTGTTGCTCTTGTGATGACTGCTTCAGTTGCATTATGTTCCATTTCAGTTCAGGAGTTCTTACACTAATACTGTAAGCAATACATGTCAGTGATCATCAATAGTAATTTCATTATTTCTTTCATATTTATATCTATAGACAACACACATTTTAGGAAAATATATATTGAGAGGATATGGACAGGTACAGAAATGTGACACAGATGAAATAATACTGGGTCCAGCTGGACTCCAAGTATACGGATGAAGTAGGTTTTGCCACGTGTACTGATGAGGGTTAAAGGAGTTATTGGTTTAATTTCAGTCATTACAGCTGGATTCACTTTTGCTGCTTTGAGTTTTCAGTAAGAATTTTCAATGTGTTCTTTCTAAATTATTAGTTTTTTAGTGTTCATCAGAATACCGTTCTGCAGCCTCTGTGGTTGTTTTGTGCTTATTTTCTGTCTCTTTGTGGTTGTTTTGTCACTTAATGCGGCCATTTTATGTCTTTTGTGGTTATTTTCTGTCATTTTGTGTTAATTTTCTCTGTGGACGTTTGTCACTGTGGTCATTTTGTAGTTATGTGTTTCTTAGTGTTCAATTTCATTGCCTTTGTGGTATCTTGTGTCTCTTTGAGGCCATTTTGTCACTACAGCTGTTTTGTTTCTTTTGTGGTTATTTTCTATTATTTTGTTGTCATTTTCTGTCTCTTTGTGGTCGTTTTGTGTCTTTTGTGGTTATTTTTTCTTATTTTGTGGTCATTTTCTCTCTCTGGTTATTTACTGTTTTTTTGTGGTCATTTTCTGTCTCATTGCGGTTGATTTAAATATCTTGTATGAAGCCTGGTTCATATAAATTGCTTATACGAGTAAACACTCCATTGTGTAAGTCTGCAGTAAACTGATTACTGTACGTTCATATTTTTCACAGGGATGTTCTCATTTCTTTTCTACACTATACAATAGATTAAACCCACCTGTCTCTGTTGTTGTCATTTCTGCGTCGTCTCCAAAGAAGGAGAATTTGAATCCAGATGAATCTTCTTTCTCGTTTTTTGGATCAGCTGATATTGTCGTCTCTTCTTCTTTCTGTTCTTCTTCTTCCACTTGGTCCCAGTTGGTCGTCTCGTCTCCTTCAGTGTCTCCGTCCTTCGTCTGTCCAAACACATCCTTCAGGTCTCCAGAAATGTCGTAATATATCTCTTTAGAAATCTCTGGAAGCTTCTGAGCCTCCTCCTTCTTCTTCCTCCAGGCAGCTTTACTGTAAAAACAAAACGGAAGATGGTTTAATGAGAACAGGTGCATCTGAGAAGGTCCACATCATGAAAGGTTCTCTAGGTAAGGAGGGATTTTCTACATTTTAGCACCAATATTGGTTCTAAAACACCACAGAGAATTTATTTTATCTCTATTTTTAAAAATCTTTTTTTCTTTCAACTTTAAGATCATATGAATCCTGCTCAGACAACAGCAGGATTCATAAGAGAGACAGCTGCACACATTTATACACAACAGCAGTAACTTCATTCAGGTCATTTTGTGTCTTTATGGTTGTTTTAATTTTGTATTCATTTTGTGTCTCGTTGTCTTTGCTTCGACCTTAAGTGATTGTTTTGTGTCTTTTCATGATCGTTTAGTGTCTCTTTATGATAATTTTGTGTCTCTTAGTTGTTGTTTTACATCTTTTTGTAGTCTTTCTGCTTCACTCTGTGGATCTTTTGAGTTCTTGTTGTCTTGTCTTTGCGACCATTTTGTTTCATTTTGTATTCGTTTTTTTGTCTTGTCCTTATTTTTTACCTCAAGTGGTCATTTTGTGTCTCTCTGTGGTCATTTTGTGTCTCTGTGGCCGTTTTGTGTCTCTTTGTGGTTGTTTCGCGTCTCTTTGTTGTCATTTTGTGTCACTTTGTGGTCATTTTGTTACTCTTTGTGGTCATTTTGTGTCCCTTTATAATTGTTTTGCATCTTTCAGTGGTTGTTTTGTCACTAATACCAATTTCAACTTACAAAATCTATATATGAATTGGATGATAATGTTAAAATATATACGTGAACGTACATAGAACATACATCTGTATTTTCTTGTAGACACCACAAGCAAAAATACCCAACAACTACCTGAGGTTCAGAAGGTTACTGTAAACTGTAATGTTCATGTAAAAATATCGAACCATCTGTCAATATTGGATTTTTTTCCTTCCGAAACTTCCTAAGAAAGGATGCTTGGCTCTAATGCACAGAAATGTTTTTTTTTTACATATGAATAAAAGACTATAAAATAATAAATGTAAAACCGATCAGTGAATTCGTTTTCTCACCTTCTGTCCTGCTCGACCTTCAAACTGAGACCTGATGTCAAACCTGTGATCTTCTTCCTCTTCCTCGCTGCCACCGAACAGCCGAGGACCTGAAACACACAAACCCTCCGTTTACGTTGATTAACTCTGTTTATTAATGAAGCTCTGGTTCAGTCAGGCTGTTGTCACTCACCTCCTCCTGATTGGCTGCTGCTGCCTCGTCTCCGGCGTGCTTGGCCTCTGATTGGCCATCCAGGATCAGACTCTTCCAGGATGCTGTGAGCGCCGAGTTGCTCGGCGGCTTTTCTTCTTCATCATCATCATCAGAGCCAAAGACGATGGGTTTCCCTGCTGCTGCTGCCGGAGTGTCCTTAAGATTCATTGATTAAAACAAACTGTTTTTTGAAAATGGAACAAAGTTTTGGGTCTCATTTTTCTAATTTTGTGTTATTTTTACTTTAATTTGTGTATTTTTTTTGTCTCTTTACAGCAGTTATATCTCCTCGCCTTTATGTTGTGACCTCATTGGACCAGTTTTAACCATTTTTGGACCCGTTGTAACAATTTTTAGACCAGTTTTGGACCAGTTTTAACTATTTTTGGACCAGTTGTAATCATTTTTGGACCAGTTTTAACTATTATGGACCAGTTTTAATCATTTTTGGACCAGTTTTAATCATTTTGGGACTAGTTTTAATCATTTTTGGGCCAGTTGTAATAATTGTGGACCAGTTTTAACCATTTTGGATCAGTTGTAATCATTTTGGGCCAATTTTAATCATTTTAGTCATCTTTTAACCAGTTTTAACCATTTTTGGACCAGTTTTGATAATTTTTGGAACAGTTTTAACCCTTTTTGGACCAGTTTTTAATCATATTGGTTGGATTTTGAGCAACATTCAATTTCAAGACATTTCGGATGATTTTAAGGTAATCTGGGGTCGTGTTAGAAATGTTTTTTGCCACTTTGAACACATTTTAGTCCTTTTGGACAAGTTTTTAGTCACTCTGGACAAGTTTTGAGTCACTTTGGTCAGATTTTGAGTAATTCTAATAATATTGAGTCAAATTTTTAGTCATTTTTGGACGTTTCATGATAATTCGGACTAATTTTGAGTCATTCTTGAAGAATTAAGAGTCATTTTGGACAAATTGAGACATTTTGGCCAATTTTGAGTAATATTTTGCAAGTTTAAAATCTCTTTGGTAAAAGTTTGAGACGTTAGAAAAGCCTTTGTCATTTTGGATGAATTTTTAATCATTTTTGACAAATTTAGACAAATTTAACATCATTTTGGACAACCTGGTCACATTTCAAGATATTTTAGACATGTTGAGGCATTTGATCAAATTCTTATCAGTTTGGACAAGTTTGGGTCATGTTACAGTGACTTATGTCATTTTGGGCACATTTTTACTCACTTTAGGACAAGTTTTCAGTGATTTTGGACAAGTTTCAAGACACTTTGGATAATTCTGAGTCATTTTTGACAGATTTAAAATCCTCATGGACACGTTTTGAATAATTTTGGACAATTCTGAAACATTTTGGACAAGTTTCCAGACTTTTTCTTGATGTAAAAATGTGCTAATGATGTACTTTATTGTGTTAATCTGTTTTTACAATAACTTTTCCATATCTAGTATTTATGGTGACAGAATTTAACCCACCAGGTTGGATAAAGCTCCCTGGATCAGCTTCTTGTGTTCTTCAGCTTCTTTCTGTCTCTGCTGGACAGCAGCCAGTCACCTTAGGTTGGCCTTCCTCTGCCGCTCCTCTTCCTCCTCAGCTGTCAGCACGACTCAAATGGGAAAATGATCTTCCTCCTCATCATTTTCATCATCATCATCACTGCTGGATGAAGAGTCAGTCTCTGCTTTCTCTGGGTTCACAGGAGACGTTTTTAAAACTTCAGGAGCAGTTTGGTTCTTCATAACCTCCTCTTCATTCTCTTCTTCTTTATCCTCATCTTCCTCTTCTTCATCATCACCATCATCACTACTAGATGAGGAGCTACTTTCAGCTTTCTCAGGAGTTTTACTTGAAGAAATTTTTAAAACTTTTGGAGCAGTGATGTTTACTACCTCTTCTTTGGTTAATTTATCAGTTTTCTCCTCTTCTTCATCACCCTCCTCTTCCTCCTCCTTATCATCACCTTATCAGCCACTTTCATCTTTCTCAGGGGTTTTACTTGAAGACATTTCTAAAATTTTAGCATACTTATGTCCTTTTCTTCTTCTTCCTCATTGGTTTCGTCGTCTGCTCCTCTGAGGTTCATCTGTGCAGATCCAGAGTTCAGTTTTTCTTCTTTCACCTCCTTCTGGTCTCGTTTCTTCTCGTCTTTCTGACTCCTCATTGAGCTCCTTTGTTCCTTTAAAAGCCGGCAGCGTCATCGTGCCTCCTTTTCTTTTCTTCTTCTTTTTCTTGTCTCACTCGTCGTCGCTGCTGTCGTTCTGCAGGAGGGCGGCGAGGGTCTCCTCTGCCGTGGTTCCCTTTTTGGTGGGTTTGGTGTCGGGTTCTCGCTCGGTGCTGAGGATTCTGGGAGCTGTAGTCTCCGAATTCTGCTCAGCATCTTTGGCCAGCTTCTGCAGATCAGCCAGCGAGATCTCCAGATGGGTGACATTGGAAAACATGGCTTCATAGTGGGAGTCCGAACATGAAGCTGCTGATTCCAACTCCTCGTCTTCATCATCCTCCTCATCATCACTGTCTGACACTGGGAGGCGGGGCTTCACCACAGGTACGACCAACAGTTTCTTACCTGGTTTCTGTTTACTGGAGTTTCCTCTTTGGAGTTTGGAGGCGAGATGTTCTTCATCATCATCTGAACTGTCCTCCTCCTCTTCAGCTTTACTCTTCTTCTTCCTCTTTCTGTCGGTGCTGTTTCCTGTTGTGGGCTGAGAAGGTTTTTCCCGAGTCTGAGGAGGTTTTCCTGGAGTCTGAGGAGCTTTTTCTGGAGTCTGAGAAGGTTTTCCTTGAGTCTGAGGAGGTTTTGCTGGGGTCTGAGGAGGTTTTCGGGATGCAAAGATTTTGTCTGTATCTGCAGAATCATAGTCGTCTTTGTCTTTTTCACCTGGAATCACAAAGAAAAACTCGTTCTTGCAAAGACTGTCACATCTTTTACTGGGATTCATCATCATTTATTTCTTTAATTAATTAATGAATATAAGATTTCTTGTGATACTTGAAGAAAGCCTTGTTTTCGTCATGCATTCTTGGTTTGGTTTTTTTACACACAATTTCTACTAATTAAATTAACCCTCTGAACCCCAAAATCTACCTGCAGGTTTGAAAGGCATGCTAATGTTTGTTTTAAAATGCCAAATTTACACCATTTTTCCCTTAGAAAATGTAAAACAATAAGATTATTTAGCTTCCCCATGGTCCTTGAACTAATCATGTGTGACTTTCAGTTCCTTGTTGAAAATTATCCAGATCTAACCCTAAAAATTGTTCTAGTTCATCAATATCGCCTTATTATTCTATGTTTTTTTTTTTTAAACAAGTTTCCTTTTAAAAATTGGTGAGAAATAAACGTTTAACTTTAACCAAATTCTGCAACAAACAAAAAATTCTGAGCTCTTTGTCACATCCATGAAGTTATCAGTGACTCAGCTGCGACCATCAGTCCCGTGGTGAAAATTCTGAGACTTTCAGCTGTTTTCCAACTGTCCCTGAACTACTCATCTGCAAAGAATTAAACAAATCTGAGCTTTAATTTGAAATATTCATCAAAATTACTCCATTCTCCATGTCTCATTTTAAAATTCACTAAAAATACACTTTGCTCAGATGAAAATTCTGAGAGTTTTTGGCTGAACTGCAGGAAGTGTTTTAACTTTGAGACAAGCATATGCTACTGGCAGGATCAACCAGGTAGCCCACAGAGGAGACATAAATCTGTTTATACAGTTATACAGTTACACAGCAGAGATCAGACCAGAGAGGAGACAAGTATGGAAATTAATTGTTCAAAATCAACTTTATGTCGAGCTTTTATTTTTTCCACTTAGAAAAATGTTGGACATGTTGATTTCAAGCTTTTAAAAATTTTTGTAAAATACATAGTCAAAGAAATTCGACTCATTTTTCATCTTTTTTTCTGATTTGTGTCATTTTAACTGAGTCGCTGCACACTTTTGTTCATATTGATCACAGCTGATGGCTCCATGGGTGACGAACAGCTCCCAATTATTAGTTTTTTATACAATCTGGGTCAAGCAAAGAGTGTAGGTTTGGCAAATTTCTAAATGAGACATGCAGAATAAATATCATTATTCTAAACTTAGTTTTGGTGAGATTTTCTGACAAAATGGCACCTTAAAGATGAGGAGCCAAAGCAACGAGTTCTCTCACCTTCATTCTGTTTCCATAGAGCTGCAGGACTTTATATTGCAGAGAAAAATGAACCACAGTGAGGAAAAATGTGAAGAAATGTTTAGTTCCAAGTCATTTTAGGTAAATTCTGAATCATTTTGGACCACTTTCATGTAATTTTGGACAAGTTCAAAATCATTTTGGATAAACTGAGTCAGTTTTAACAAATTCTGAGGCATTTTTTGGAGGAATTTTGGGCAAATTGTGAAATCTTTCTTTTATCACATTTCTGTCCTTCTAACTGTGTCACAGAAGACATTTCTGAGTTCTCTCTCCTTCATGGTTGTTCTGGTTCCATAGAGACTTTAGATTGCAGTGAAAAACGAACCACAGTGACAAATTAAAACCTGCTGGTACATTTGTGTCCACACTACTCCAGGTAGTCGAGTCCGACCACCTCCAGATTGTCGTCCTGCTGCAGTGCATCGTGGGAGGTTTGCTGATTGGCCAACAGCCTGCGGATCTCCTCGTCTGAATCGACGTCGCTGTCACGTCTCTACGTCCTTTGAGCTGGTCGAGGTTGGAATCCGTTGGTAACGTGACGAGCTTCAGTTTGATGAACAGAGTTAACAGGATGCTCAGATCTGAGAGGAGACGGAGGGGAAATATTCAGGATGATATTGAGGCCAAAACTCTGTTAATTATCATAAATTATTTACTAAATACACATGACAGTATTAACTAAAGAAAAGTTTATCAGAGCGAACATCAGACGTTACTTTTTGATAACATGAATCACAGAAACATTTAAATTAAAGCAACTGGTGCAAGAATTTTTTCACCATTTAAAGGTGAAAGTCCATTTTTCTTGTGTTTTGTTTATCTTGAAAACAATTTTTAGCCTCCGACAACTAAACAGCCTCCATCAGAACTTTATTCAGTTTCTACATAGAAACGAAGCAACCAGATACTACTAAAACCTTTTGGGAATTATGAAGACTGGAAAATTTTTACCATTTTAATTCCACTGAGACCGTCTTTTATTCTTACAAATTAGAATTAATTTTCAGATTAGGGCTGCACCTGTCGATTATTTTAATAATTGAGTGTTTCTATTGATTATTCTGGTGAGTAATTGAGCAATTTTGCATTCCACGGTTGGCATTACAGCATCAAAAGTAGAAGTGAGTGCGCTGTGCAACAGAAATAACTGTCCTGGTGGAACACGGGCAGACATCAACGCTGTATTGTGCATAGACACTCACTGGCCACTTTATTAGGTACACCTTGCTAGTAAAAGGTTGGATCCCCGTTTTCCTTCAGAACTGCCATATTTTTTGGTGTCATACTTTCAACAAGGTGCTGGAAACATTCCTCAGAGATTTTGGTCCATATTGACATGATAGCATCACAGAGTTGCTGCAGATTTATCAGCTGAACATCCATTTTTCAAATCTTCTATTGTCCAGTTTTGGTGAGCCTGTGTGAATTGTGGTCTCAGTTTCCTGTCTTAGCTGACAGGAGTGGCCCCCGGTGTGGTCTTCTGCTGCTACAGCAGATCATCTTCTTCAAGATTGTTGTTCATTCAGAGATGGTGTTCTGCATTACTTGGTTGTAACCAGTGGTTATTTGAGTTACTGTTGTCTTTCCATCATCTGCAACAAGTCTGCCCATTCTCCTCTGACTTCGCACATAAATAAGGCATTCTGGTCCACACAGCTCACTGGATATTTTCTCTTTTCAGACCGTTCTCTGTAAATTCTAGACATGGTTGTGCGTGAAAATCCTAGTAGATCAGCAGTTTCTGAAATACTCAGAGCAGCCCATCTGGCACCAACAACCATGCCATGTTTGAAGTCACTTAAATCCTCTTTCTTCCCCATTCTGATGCTTGGTTTGAACTTCAGCAAGTTGTAAAGAACTTTATCTTTATCTTATCTTATCTTATCTTGACCACGTCTACATGCCTAGGTGTACCTAATAAGGTGGCCGGTGAGTGTATAGCATAGTATATAATGGATTAAACGAAGCCTCGAGGCATTAGAGTAATTGTTTCAGAACCCATCAGCAGCTCTAAGTAAAGTTCAGGGACCCTGAAGAATCAACCCTCACAGATACCTGGTTCTTTCTGCTGCATCATGGGAGCTGACCTCGTCCGTCCGGATCTTCTTCCATTGCGGCAGCTCGTACGTCGGGAACTCGCCCTGCCTCCTCTTGCTGATGTCATCCCCCCTGCACCTGCCAGGTGAGCTGGGCGACCAGCGTGGACCCGTCTACTTCCTGGCGGTCCAGCTGGCGGATGTTGTGGCAGTATTTGGACGGGAGCTCTGCTGCCTTTCTGACTCCGGAGTTGCAGGACGGGAAGAACCCGACCGAACTTACTGACCACCCAGTCCTAGAAACAGAGAAGACGGTCAACACCTCCCGCCTGATCCATGGTTCTCTATAGGGCTGGGCGATATGGTCTAAAACAAAAATCTCAGATTTTTTCACAAAAAATCCCGATTCATCTGATTTTTTTTTACCCCCTACCTAATCTCCGCACGCCAGAGTCCAGTCTACTCTATGCAAATGAGCTGCAGCCCTCTTCCGGGAAACACACCGGATCTCAGCTGGAAATGCGGACACCACAGTGACAATTTAACAACTTTTTTATTCAACACAATGCACTTTTTAAAAGGCATGAATCAAAGGAGCTCAGTCAAAACAAAGTGCTTGTCATAAATTCAAACAAAATAAAAGGAAATGACTCCAGTTAAAAAAAAAAAAGAAAGATGTGTTTTAAAGTACAGTAGGTGTTAATAGTTCCATATTCTGATAGTGGCCATTGCTACAGAGGGTAGATTCAGTATTTTGGCTCTCCATCTCACAAGTAAAGATGATAAAAACTCATTAAGGATTCAGGATAAAATTCAATAAGATTATAAGTATAATCCATCCTCAACAGCAATGACAACTATTAGAATGAGGAGAATTGTAACACTGTTAAAAACATTTTGGCACTTACTTTACCTTGAAGGCTGCATATCACTTTTCAAAAAATAAAACAAGTCAAAAAAGTACTTGTTTCTACTGTGCCATACTTCAACTGGCAACATCAAGGTAGGCATTTGGCAACAGAACATTAAACATTTTAAGTGCATGAATTTCACAGACTTTCCCCACAAATTATTCAGTGCATAAACTTGTGCTAGGCAATATATCAATGTTGTGATATTTATGTATTAGCAACCAATGTATTATATCTGAGGTAGAAGAGGTAAATGGTGACATATGCAAAGAGTGGGGAGGGGGAGCGCCTTCCTTAATACTCAGTTTAACAAATAAATAACCCTAACCCTAACCCATAAACATGATTTCCTTCTTCTAGTATATGCTCCATTTCATAACCAAAACTAGGAACAACAAAGTGATCAGGCTAACTCCTCTGGCGCTGCATCGCAGGTACATGTGGGAGTATGTCTGTGTCAGAAGATGCAGTAGATGAGGTGTCACCTTTAGGTCTGATGACTCTCAATGTGCCCTTCTCTGGTAACTCCTGGATGTTCACAAGAACACAAAGATCACCATCAAAGTCCGGATCCTCATAGTGCAGGCTAAAGTCCCCATCCAGTCTCCGCTTGAACCTCTCTTGCATTATTTCTTTCAGCTCTTCCACTGACTTTGGTCGCTCGAGTAGAGTAAGTTTCAGGGCGGTGTCTCGTGCAACATACACATGCAGCAGATGCTTCTGGGCAGCAGCCATCTTTTGGTTCCTAAAAGACAAAAATATACTAATTTTAATGGAGAGTGAAGGTGACACACACAACGTATACATGCACAGCTCCAAGAGAATGTTGCAGTCAGCTGTTTACCTGCTTCAACAAATCTTCAGTGTAACAATATGAAACGTTTGGATGTCAAGAGCAATCTTCCATCCATGTTGTAAGCGCAGAGAAGTGTTTTGTCATTTAGCTCTGATGGGATGTGAACAGCCAGATTCTTTGGGAAAGTTTGTAAGATCTCAGGTGTTCAATGTAGTGCGATGTGTGCTCTTGGCAAACAAAGATAACACTACTGTTAACCAGGAAAACCTGTTCAATTCTACAGTAATTAGGCAGTCCTCCCTCTTGTCCCACAGCCAAAAACATTCCTACTTCAAAATCAGTTCCATCAATGCAGACCTTTGATGTGCTGTAAATAACATTGCTTGCTGTTATTTGTTCAATGTATGTCTTGACAACATTTGGAATCATTGACACCAGGACAGAAGAGACATTTGATGTCTGCTGGTGAGGTTTGAAGAATCCTGAGGCACTGAGATGGTATGCTACCATGTATTGATGCCTGTCTGCAATTGTTTTTAACACATTTTTAAACTTTTGTGTGTCGTGAACAACTCTTTTGAAAAAACGGTGTTTCCCCTCAAACCTCATTGTCCACAAGTGTACAAGGGGCCCAAAATGGCGTACAAGGTCAGGATAGTGTTCAATGTAGTGATGCTTAGGATGGAGTTTGAAATCTGGAAAGGTTTCTTTCAGCATCTCTCTATGATCCTGTACCTCGGACTGTAAATACTGGATGGACTCCTCTGTGAATTCTGAGCACAGCGATAACTCTACTATCTCTTTTAAGTCCATTAGCACAGTCCATGCTCCATCCTCTTCAGGAACTGCATTCCCAATAATCAAAGGGAGCAGTCTAAGCAATGTGGCATTTTCATGGCCATTACCACCAATGCTTTTCTTTACGGTGAAGGTCTGTGGTATTTTATGAGGTTTGTCAAGCTTGTCTGTGTGCTGGTATGGAAATGATAGAATTCTCTAGTTCGTTGCTATTTCTGTTGTTGATGTTTTTTGTTTTTGACAAAATATTAATTAAGGGTTCAAGTGATCAAACTATTTTTCTGTGGACCCCACAGTTGAGATAAAAACACTGAAAGAAACAGCAAAAGAATGACTGTGGAAACACTGAAAATAAAACCAACTGTTAATAACACTATTTCATAATATATCCTACCTGAACTGTTGGAAGGATTTTGAGACGATCTCCCAACCACACACTTGAGCCTACGAAGAAACACAAACACAAACAGGGGCCTGGTTAGCATCAAGATAACACACTCACGTTATGTTTTTTAGCATTGTTCGTTTCACGCTAGCACGCGCGCACACACACAACTCGACAACGTAAAATACTGAGTGTATAACGCGGACACTTATTGAAATAAGTAGGCTATACTCACGTGCATTACCGGCGAGCAGCGAAAACAACAACCGGCAGAAACCGGAAAAGCAGGGATAACTATGCTTTTGACCTCCCGCCAGAGAGTGCACCTCACCCCACCATCAATATCCCGCGCAAACGTGCATTACGGGAAATCGAAACCTATATAAAACCCAGGAAACCCACTGATAACTAGGGCTGATCCGAATACCAATGTCTGGGCTCCAGGCGGGTCCAACATTCGCCGAATGTCCAACTATTCGGTGGGTTCGGTTGCGAGCAGAGTACTTTGGCTGACGGGGCAGAGGGGGCGCGAAGCAGCGGTGTCCTCTCGGCTGCGGGCGGGAGAAGGGTGTGCTCTGCAGACACATACTGTTGTGGCGGGCGGCGGCGCAGCAGCACGGTCCTCCATGCCTTTAGGCTCCTTGGCCGCCTCCCGAACCGCATACCGCTGTTGCTAATACTTCGGTGGTGGCGGCGGCGCGCATCCGGATCCACCACACCGAACGAATAGTCGGCTATTAGGGTCCAGCCCTACTGATAACTATACACCGTTGCAAAATGCTGCAAAACGTCACATTCAACAACGTCTAAAACTTCAAATATTCACTGTGCACGTTGTACAAATGTATTCTCAGTTACAAATTTAAGACTGTTTATCGAAATTCGATTAAAAAAAAAAAAAAAAAAAAAACGTTACTTACCAAATCAGGGCTGATGATAAGACGGCGCTTAAGAAGACGAGGGCAATAACGATACTGAAAATTGTGGTTGTTTGAAGCGAGTGGATAACAGTGTGCATTGCAAACAAATAAAAAGACAAACTGTGTTCCACATCCACATACGCTGGCCAAAACTTCACCGCATCAAGGCAAATTAAAAATGGCTGATTCAGTTTACCTGAGGGAGAGATAAGACCCACCCATCTAAACGTCATGACGTTGATAACGTCATGACACTTCTGTATGGTTCCTAAACTTTTTGAGCGTATCACACAAATTACATATAAAATATTGAGCCCTATTCAATTAAAGTGGCATAAATCTTGACAGAGCTCAATACTTTATAGCTTGGTCAACTGCATAACGACATTTGACTCTTATGGCCTTATTAGTTATGAGCTAGTACAGCTGTTTGGGATTACAGTGTGGGAAATTTAAATACAAAAAAATCCCAAGACATAACAGTCGTCCGACATCCAGTAATATGCACATTCTGCAGGAAGGAGTTTTCTTTTCACTGAAGCACTTCTAGCTTAAAATCCCACATTAACACAAAGCATGCGTTAGTCTGGGATTCTAACATGAACCTTTAAAAGTGTTTAATAAACACCTTAAGTGCAGATGTATTCTCTTCTTTCTTGAGTGTTTAGGCATGCAAAATGAAATGTGATTAATTTAAATTAAAAATGAATGATATTTAATTGTGATGAATTGAAATTAAGCCACAGCATCCTGTGATTAATCTGATTAAAACTTGTAATCATTTGACAGCACTAATAGAAACTAATTAAAAGTGCAAATAGTTAAATATTTACAGGATTTAATGTTTCAGTTTTCCAGTTTTGGTAAAAAAGATGAATGTTGGATGTGTTGAGATAAAGATGATGAAGGAGCAGATCTGGTCACTTACATTTCTTCAGGTCAGCGTCTGAAATGTTGATGTTGATGTAGCCGAAGGTTTTGTACAGAACTCCTGCAGAAGAGAAGCATGAAGGAAACGGAACAAACAATGAAATGATTTATAGGTGATGGAAACACAGCAGCTGATCTCTGTTCACCACACAGATGATAAGTGATGATTCTAATAAAACTGTCAACTAAATACACACAAAAAAAGTCGCTCTAATATTTCATTGGACCGCCTTTAGCTCTGAGAACGACACTCATTCACTGTGGTATAGTTTCGATAAGCTTCTCCAAAGTCACAGCGTTTGTTTCGATCTAGAGTTGCATTAATACTCTACCAAGATCTTATATTGATGATGGGAGAGTCAGACAAAATCTTCTCCAGCACATCCCAATGATTCTCAGTGGGGCTGAGGTCTGGACTCTGTGGAGGCCAATTCATGTATGAAAATGATGTCTCTTGCTCCCTGATCCACTCATTCACAATGAGAGCACCATGAATCCTGCCTGGCATCATCATCTTGGAACATACCCATGACACCAGGGAAGAAAAACTCCATTGATGGAAAGACCTGGGGCCTCATTTATAAAGCTTGTGTACGCACAAAACGGGGCTAGAAAGTTACGTACGCCACTTCCAACGCAAAGGTTGTGATTTATAAAAATAAACTTGGCGTGAGAATTTGCGCACCGCTGCACCAAAATTGATGCTTGCTTACGGACATTTTGGAGACAGAGGGAACGGCAGTGCCAGACGGTGAGGTGGTGAATTGAAGCCAGATTGATTCCAAACCTTTATTGTCATCACATATTAGACTTGTAGAGCCGGGGTGTTATGCAGCATTTGCAAAAAGACCGAAAGTACGTTTCATTTTTTTTTTTTAACAAGATCTTTAATAGAGGCGGCAATGTCAGACAGGACCTCACATGTTGTTCATTACGGTGTGTATTTGCTGGAGCTCATCCCGCATTTCATTTATGGCACCGATGGTGTCCCTTTGTGATTGTAGGACTCTGTCTGTCAGGATCCGACCACTTCTAGGTGTGCCATGGTCTCGGGATGTACTGGGGACAGCCAGGATTCATCCACGCTGACAGGACACGCTGTGGTCGGAACCTCCTCGTCAGCCAGCGTTTCCAACTCTAGAGTGACTGAGGACAAAAAGCATAAGTCCACTGCCTTTTTACTAGTCCATTTAAATATTTAATAAACAGATAAAACTGTACTTTACCGGTCTCCTCTGTGGGCTCTGCCAAATCGGTGTCTCCTTCCTTCTCTGACACGATTCCACACCCGCTGGCCGTCCCGAGGATGGATGCTATCCTGCTGTCCAGCGGTGTGGGCTCAGGTTTGCCCCTACCCCCACCTGTAGCAGACATGCTTTGGCGATGGCATGTCACTCTCTTCTTGGCCTCCACCTTCAAATCAGACCACTTCTTTTTCACCTCTGCCACAGTTCTCTCTGTGGCACTCACACTGTTGACAGAGGTGACAACATGCTGCCACTCAGTGCCTTTTCTTTTGTTAGTGATGCCACTACTATGACCACCAAACAAAATACTCTTCCTGGCCTCCACCTCATCCACAAGCACCTCTATCTCGGTTTCCGAAACATTTCCTTTTCTTTTTTCTGCCATGACTGAGCGTAAAATGCCGTGGATCAGCAGCTTGTTTATATGGAAATACATTCATGAGTTACTTTGCATTGACCATTCATGGTAAAATGTGGGTGTGTCGTGGGCGGGATGTGAGGTGGATCCACCTGCGCAATCTTCCAGCTGGAGTGTGATTTATAAATGGGAAATTGCGTGCAGTTGTGCATACGCACGGTTTTATAAATCAGGATATTTTTTGGCGTACGCCTATTTCAGGTTTTTGGCGTAATCAAACTTTTAGTGTGGATCCTACGCAATGTTTTATAAATGAGGCCCCAGGTCATTCAGTATATTCAGGTAGTCAGCTGACCTCTTTCTTTGGGAACATAACGTTGCTGAACCTGACCAACCCCAGATCATAACCCTAACCCCCACAGGCTGGTAGGCACTAGGCATGATGAGTGCATCACTTCATCTGCCTCTCTACTTACTATGATGCGCCCATCACTCTGGAACAGGGTAAATCTGGACCCATCAGCCCACATGACTTTCTTCCAGTGCTCTAGAGTCCAATCTTTATGCTACCTAGCAAACTGAAGCCTTTTTTTCTGATTAGCCTCACTGATCAGTGGTTTTCTTAGAGCTACAGCTGTTTAGTCCCAATCCTTTCCCTTCATGTGGAAATACTCTTACTCTCAATAAACATAGCAGTGAGTTTTACTGTTGATTTCCTTCAATCATCTAAGAGTTTGTTCCGACCACATTTGTTCCTCGAAGATGATGGTTCTCCACTATCCTTCCAGGTTTTAATAATGCGTTGGACAGTTCTTAACACGATTTTAGTAGTTTCAGGTATCTTCTTAGTTGTTTTCTTTGCTTGATGCAGTCCAATAATTTGACCCTTTTGAAACTGATCAACATCCTTTTCACGACCACAGGATATGTCTTCCAATATGGTTGTTTAAGAAATGACAAGCTCCTCACTGCATCAGCTAGGATTAAACAGGATGAAACATTCATCACTGCAGTAATTATCCAATGGAAGGCTTTTACCTATTTGCTCATTTAAATCCAAGTGGTGAATCTTTTTTTTTTTTGGACAGGCAGTGTATTCATATACGATAAACATTTTCCGTATTTATCATCAGTTTTTAGCTTTTTCTCTTAACTGACTTCAAAGTTGTTGCAGAGCTATAATCCATCACAGTGATGCTGCTGTTATGTAATAATTAGATTTCTGCAGGTTTCATTCCTCACCGTCCTCGTCCTTCCTCGTTCGCAGCTCCATGTCCTCCACATCTCCGAACTTTCCAAATCGATCCTTCAGGTCCTTCTGAGTCACAGTGTGGCTCAAACCACTGACGTACAGCCACCACATTGCTGTGTATCCACGATGACACCGTTACTGTGGAGACAACAAACATAAGCGTCAGGAATATTTTATGTGTGTAGACTCATCAGTTCATACATTTTATATTTTTAAATACATTCACAAAGCACACACACACACATCTCTGGAAACAAATACGTACAAAAACAAACAGAGTTTTGCCCAGAGATGCACTATAAAAGTGATATTTTGTATTTTGTGATATAAAGAATTAATCTTTCTGAAGTGATTCATTTTGAATTTTATTTTCTAGCACAAACATATACATCAATACGTTTTATGTCTCAACGCTTTGAGGTGTGTAACTGGTGACAAGCTGTACAGCAGAATTTACTCATATTCTGTGTTGATTCAACTCATTTGTAATAGAATAGATTTTGATACCGTTTACTTAATTGTACTTATACGAATGACAGTTGATTAAATATCAAAACCACAGCCTCCATAATGACCATGTTGTTGGACCAACATCTGTCTAAAACAGTAAACAAACACTGAACATCAGAACCTCCTGAGGATTCATATGTATTGCTCTACTATCTGAGCTGTAGCTGCATGGATTCAGCAAAAAGAGTACACATCATGGTGTTAATTTATAGCAGTTCAACTTTCAGAATGATCAGACGGCGTTGACATAAAATGTAACTTTTAATTCCAGTGAATTCTGTGTTAATTCATGTTTTATTAAACTTAAATGTCTCCATCAGTTCCACCTGAAGCTCCTCACGTCTAAAAACAGAAACACACAGAATATAAGTGAAGTCAAATATCTACAGAAATCTATATTTAACTGATCCAATCTCTTGTCATCTCACAATATTTACCTCACATGTATCCAACCGGTGTCACTGTGATTACTGTCCAGGTCCGGTTGCAGTCCTGCTCATATTTCCTTCCGCATGTGTTTCCGCAGGATTGAAGCGTTCCGAAGTGATTTGATATACAGTAGATTTAACAAATAGCTTCATAAAAACTCAAGTAAGTGTAGACGTTTATGTAAATTTAGCCATAGAACTATTTAGGCTAATAAATAAACTAGTATTAGGTTGACTTGATTAGCTCTTAATTAACTACAGCCACTACTTCCTTTGACTTACTTTGTAGAGGGGGACTCACTGATTGTGCTCCATTAGCTTTTAAAAAACCCCTTTTGTGTAAAAATAAAGCACCAATATTAGCTTTAAAACTAGATTTATATTAACTTTTGCTGTATTTTTGCCCACATCTTCTTCGTTGAA
This sequence comes from Amphiprion ocellaris, assembly GCF_022539595.1. Lineage (NCBI taxonomy): Eukaryota > Metazoa > Chordata > Actinopteri > Pomacentridae > Amphiprion > Amphiprion ocellaris. The sequence goes on along the minus strand of NC_072770.1, from coordinate 7,551,826 downwards.
ACAATTGTTCTCCCCTCCGACTCCGGACAAGTCCAGAGGAGGGGAGGCTCCAAACTGTTTTGGTTAAACGGACATTAAACAGTAAAAAAAAAAAAAAAAAAAACAACCAGAACGCCAAATTGTATCAATAAAACAGAATAACATGCTCTTAAATATATGAATTTAGGATTATAAAATAACGTCTGTATGAACAGTTCATCATTTAAGGAAAACAAACATGGAAAATTAACTTTTCACGTGTCAGTTTGCCAAAGTGTTTTGCCAGTTATCGTTGTTTAGCTTGTTGGATGTTACTGTTGTAAATGACATGAAGTGAAGTTTGACAGCGAATTCATTTAATAATTTAGATAGTTATGGCGGATAGAGACTTTGTTGAAGCTTCAACACTTCTTTCAAAACATGGTTCATTACTGGAGGCTTCAATGACACAGTGCTCGAGTAGGACATCTAGTGGTCAATAAAATGAAATGCAACCGAGGCATGGTAATTGGTTCATGGATTGTTTTGGATTTGATTCACCATGCACACATTCCTGTTCGACTACACTAGATGATTGTATGGGTTCCAGTGGATACAATATTAATAATATTACTAGTAATAATAATGACAATAACTACTGAAGAGCATGTTTCTTATTTGCCATGTCTGTTCTTCACTTATAGTCTGTGTTATGAAACATTTAAACGGTGCTGCTACATTCATGAGATGTGCTCTATAAATACAGACTGTCATTTTCACATGGCGCTGGTGCAAATAAAGATTATATTATGGATTATGGCAAAGTATGTCTTGGTGTTCATTGGTAAAGATGTCAGTAAAGAGGGTGTGATTGAAAACAGGGCAGTGGGTGTGCTTGTGTAACTGGTTATGAGTTTTTATTGAGAAATAATTTATCAACCGTTTTGGGAATCAAGCGGTTCCATCTTTTACAGGCAATCTCCCCAGCCTTGGAAAAAAAACGTTCACACGGCACAGGTGAGGCTGGGGTACACAAGAAATGTTTCGCTACACTGTATAAGTTTGCATAAATGGCTTTTGTGGGTGGCCCAGTAAGTCAGCGGGTCTGCTGTTCTTTCCAGGGAAGGATCAGCCAGGTAACGGTTAACTTCTACAACTGCCCTGGCTGTGGTGCTTTGCATTTGCCAGGCTCTACTTGCGTCTTCGTCCAAAAGGCTGGAAAATATTTAAGATTATCATCACCAGAAATGTCGTTAGTCATTCCTTATTCAGAATTAGAAACAAAAATTACCTGTGGAAGGTGCTGCTGGTGGTGGACGACGAGGCTGTGGTGGTGCTTGCGATGTAGATGGCTGCTGCTGCTGCTGCTGCTGGGCATTCTTTATCTTGATAATTGTTGTGCATTCTGTTATTAAACATTCTTTGACACTGGCTGCCACTCTCTGACTGGTGAATCGAAAAGTTTTGAACCGTGGATCCACAAGTGTGGCGACTGCCAGTGAACCATTTTTTTTCTTGTAATCTGTCAGCTGAGCACCTGACAAGGTTCAGTGCCAGGTGTTGTACCATGGGGGTGGTGAGTTGAGAGTACAGTTGTTCGGTCGTGTGTCTTAAAACATGGTATAGGGGGATAACTGTTGATCCTGACACTCTTGACAGCAAGGGCAAAAAGGGGGAGCCTGAACCTGGGCACAGAGACTGGGCCAACCAGTTAAACCTGTTTTCCAACAGGTTTGATACTTGTCTCATCCCCTCCCCCTCCAGCCTGAGCCTTGTCCAGCCGGCCTCCAGCTCCTCCTGCCTGCTCGCCCCCTCCCTCTCACCTCCTTCACCACCACCATCTCCTGGGCTCGCCTCTCCCCCCCCATTTCCACCTCCTCCTCCTCCTCTCTTCACACCAACAGTGGATCAGGTGAGAATGCAGCTTAGGAAGACCAGAGCCAGGAAAGTCACGGGTCCTGATGGCATCAGCTCCAGACTCCTCAGGGACGGTGCAGACCAGCTCTGCCAGGTGGTCTGCTACATCTTCAACGTAAGCCTGAGACTGAAAAGAGTTCCTGCCATGTGGAAGACTTCTTGTGTGGTTCCGGTCCCAAAGACCTCGTACCCCAAGAAGCCCAACCACTACAGACCTGTGGCCTTAACCTCTCACCTGATGAAGGCACTGGAGAGGATCATCCTGAACCATCTTCGTCCCCTGGTGAATCCAAACATGGATCCCCTGCAGTTTGTGTATCAGCCTGGGACTGGAACGGACGACGCCATCCTCTATCTGCTGCAGAGATCCCTGTCTCACCTGGAGGACACTAGAAACACAATGAGGATCACGTTCTTCGATTTCTCCTGTGCCTTCAATACAATCCAGCCCTCACTGCTGAGGGTGAAGATGGAGAGAGCGGCTGCATGGACCATGGACTACCTCACAGACAGACCCCAGTATGTGAGGCTACAGGACTGTGCGTCTGATGTGGTGGTCCGCAACACAGGAGCCCCCCCAAGGGTACAGTACTCTCACCTTTCTTTTTCACCCTCTATACATTGGACTTCTGCTACTCCACAGACAGTTGTCATCTCCAGAAGTTCTCTGATGACACTGCCATCATAGGATGCGTGTCAGAGGGGAATGATTGTTAGTACAGGAAGGTCACCATGGACTTTGTCGACTGGTGTCAGCAGAACCACCTCCAAATGAACGCCAGCAAGACGAAGGAGATGGTGATCGATTTCCACAGGAAACCCTCAAACACTCCACCACTAAACATCCAAGGACTTGGCATTGAGAGAGTGAGGACCTACAAATACCTGGGTGTTCACCTAAATAACAAACTGGACTAGACAGATAACACTGACTCTCTGTATAAGAAGGGTTAGTGTCGTCTATACCTGCTGAAGAGACTCGCATCATTTGGTGTGAGCAGGCCACTGCTGAAGACCTTTTATGACACTGTGGTGGCATCCATGGTCTTCTATGCAGTGGCGTGCTGGGGAGGGGGATGCTCTGAGCGTGATAAAAACAGACTAAACAGACTGATAAAAAGAGCCAGCTCAGTCTGTGGCTGCCCCCTGGACTCCATGGAGGTGGTGAGAGAGAGGAGGGCTCTGGCCAAACTGTCATCAGAAACACCTCCCACCCTCTGTATCAGACTGTGAACTCCTTAAGAAGCGCCTTCAGCAACAGACTGGTACACCCTAGGTGTAAGAAGGAACGTTTCCGCAGGCCGTTTATTCCAGCATCTGTTAGATTGTACAATGCCGCACTATAAACTCTACCGTGTACTGTTTACTGCTGCACTTTTTTTTCTTTCCCCATCTTAGACATGCATCCTCCTACTTATGTGCAATAACTGATACCTCATCAGTGCAATAACTGATACCTCATCCTCTTGTATATAATCTTCTACATGATATTCATTAAAAAAAATCCTCTGTATATAATGTTTTTTTCTGCAATTTTTGCACTGTGTTTCTTTTTCTTATCTATTCGTGCACTGCCTTTATACTTTTTCTTTGGAGCTGCTGTAACAGTGAACTTTCCCCACTGTGGGATCAATAAAGTTTATCCTTATCCTTATCAACATGGAGATCTGAGGAAATAGATTTATCCATTTTAGTGCTGATTTGGTGCATGTAACTTACTTTGAGACTGTTTTTTTTTTTTTTTTTGGTTCACCCTCTTAACCGCAAAACCCATCAGCAGGTTTGAAAGGCATGTTGTAGTTTAAAAAAAATCACCAAAATAAAAGCATAATTTAATCATTTGTGAGGCACTGTTCCATTAGAAAGACTACAATCGGTGATATTTCACTTCTATCAACACGTTACTTAAAAATTTCCCAAAGTAAACAGTTTGCTCTAATCAGATTTTGTAAAGTGGTGCAAAATGACCAGAAATTGGTTAAAAAAAAAAAAAAAAAATCACCAGAAAGTGATGCAAAATTACTGAAAAGGGGTGCAAAATGACTAAAAAATGTAAAACAATCAGAACATGGTGCAAAATGACCAAATAGTGGTACAAAATGACCAGAAAATTATGCAAATTGACCAGAAAGTGATGCAAAATGTCCAGAAAATGATGAAAATTTACCAGAAAATGATGTAAAATGATTAGAAAATTATGCAAAATGACCAGGAAGTGGTAAAAAAAAAAAATGGCCAGAAAATGACGCAAAATGACCAGAAAGTGATGAAAATTTACCAGAAAGTGATGCAAAATAACCAGAAAGTGATTCAGAATTATTGGAAAATTATGCAAAATGATCAGAAAATTATGCAAAATGACCAGAAAATGGTTTTAAAAAATCACCAGAAAGTGATGCAAAATATTCAAAAAGTGATGGAAAATTACCAGAAAATTATGCAAAATGACCAGTAAAGCTGGTGGAAACTGAGTTAGCAGGCCGCTTCAACTTATCATTAAATTCTAAGACCCTGGAGTAAACACAGACATCAGGGTGTAAATAAGGCTAGCATCAGGTTTAAAATGACAAGACATGGTTGCATAGAGCTTGAGACAAGGTTAATAGCAGAATGTTGGTGTGCAGCATAATCTACAGTATCAAAATCCTGTCATATGAATTATGACCTGAATGGACAAAAGCATGCAAGCAGACATTCTGGGTGAGGATTGTGAATAAGAGAAACTATGCAAATGTAATACTTTAGTATTTTACTAAATTATTAATTTTTAATTTTCCCATGTTTTTGAAGTACCAACATTTTAAGTGAATGCTTAAATAGTTTTGAACAGAGTCAACCAAGTGATTGCAGCAAAAAGGTCCCTCATAAACAAATGTTATACAGGGGCATAGGCCTAACTTCTCCTAACGGACAGTGTGGGAAAACAGAGAGCGGAGTACCCAGTTCTCTAGAGGAATTGGTACACTTCAAGGAGGTGCAGTCCCCCCAGTTCCCTCCAATCCTCAAAGCAGAAATTTTGATGCATCTAATGCTGAGAAATCAGTCATTATAATGACTAAATGCTCCAAATGTATTACAGTGACGCCAACTGAAATATGACAGGGAAAATCACTTCGATCTAAAAAAGAAAATCAGAAGAAATTTAAATGTTACAAACTGTCACAGGCAGGCAATGGAACCGTTTCTCTCCCACACAGCCAGCATCTGTCACACAAGTCCTTTTATTGTTCATTAACCACAGCACAGGGAGTCAGTTTGGGAAACTCAGCTCAACCTCCTACTCACACTGACAACAAGGCACATGTCAAAAGACTCGACTGCATCTGGACAGCAGCAGGATTATTGTCTGAAGTTATTTTACATGTCAACGATAAACATCAACTCAAAATGCTGAGTTACAAAGTTGTGTGTTGATGGGGAAACAATTGGGGTTTTTTTAAACAGCAAATTGTGCACAGAAAAACATTTACTTAAATTATCCAAAGGCTGTATTAGACTGGTGACCTGTCCAGCTAAGCCCTGCCTTCACCCTAAGTCAGCTTGAATAGACTCCAGCCCCCCACAACCCTAGAGGATAAAGCAGTATACAGATAATGGATGGATGAGATATCCAGTTTTGACTTTTCGTGTCACCAGTGAAATGAAAACTTATTCTGGATATGTTTGCTGCCAAGATATTTGAAAACAGAAGTTATTCTCAAACGTGTGTGATCACATAAGTGTGTGCTCAGTCAAAGTCATTGATCCCAGCATCAGGGAGCAGATCTGATCTCTCCACAGGGTCACCACTTTCTCAGATCCACACAGAGCTCAGTGAGTCTCCCTCCATCTCCCCCCAGTCCTCCACCTGTTCCCCTGAGATCTAACTATTGTCCCCCAGGCATTAATGACAGCATGTTGCTGCTCCACGTCTCATTGTCTCAGAGCTCTCTGATTAGCTCGCACTGTGGGAAACTTCAACCAGACCAAGACCCACACATTCATATGGAGATGTGGGACTATAAATAGAAGGGATGAAACCAGAAGAGATCACATTCTCACTACAGAGACCTCTACAGCTCACACATCCAACCATGGCACCTACAATCACTGCAGCAATCATCAGCTCTCAGGAGCATCTGACTCTGACCCACAAGGTAAATTGGAGAGTCGTGGACACTTTAACATCATTTATTAGAGCTTGTGTATGCTGAACACTATGCAGTCCTGAACAGTTTCACTAATGACCTTGTTCTTGTCTCTGCAGCTCAGAAAAACCTCTGGTGGAGAAGCTCCACAGAGAGTGAATCAAAAGCAGCACTGAGCAGGTCAAGTCTCTCCTGGGTCCACAGTTCCTCAAACAGCAGCCAGACTCCAAGCTGGAGAAAGCAGACGTCCTGGAGATGAGAGTTTGCTTCCTGAGACGACTGCAGCAGCAGCATCAAGCTGTGAACACAGCAGCTGTGGATCAGGGCTACTCCAGCTGTATCAGAGAGATGATGTACTTCCTGTCCAAGGATGAGGTGAAGAAAAACAGTCCCAGAGAAGACTGTTGAACCACTTCAACAAGCTGCAGCCATGCTCTGATAACAACCTGACAGCGGCTGACTACTCTCCTCTCAGCTCCACAGTCCAGACCAGCATCACCAAAGACAAGAGTCCAGTCAACAGCGTCCTCTGGAGGTCGTGGTAGACACCTACACACTAGAGTTACTACCAGTGGAACCATAACTGATTTAATGAGCCATTCGCAGTTTCACTGTACTGGCTGTGTGTACTTAGACTTGTATGGCTTAATCTTTGAGACAAGCATATGCTACTGGCAGGATCAACCAGGTAGCCCACAGAGGACTACCTGGTCAAAGATTGGTCAAAGATTACTGGACTGAATTCTGTGAAATTTTATGAAGTTGTTCTTCTCTATGTACAGAGGGTTTTACATATTTGTTTTGTTTTTTGTGCAAAATGACATTTCCTGAGGAAACGATATCGAAAATATCTTTCAAGTTTAGGGAGAAAACATCTTGGCATGCAGTTGCATGAACCAAATCTGATTGCATCTGCAATCATTTGTTAGTTCTTACTGTACTTCATGTACTGGTAATTACATGGTAACATTCGTTATCACTTGATTTATTATTGATCTTTTTGATCTTTTGTTTCAGTATTTTGTCATATTAAAAAAGTGATGTGTTTTAACATCCAAATGTTTATTGTTTCTCCCTGAAAGGTTTGCTTAATATCACTGAATTATTATTAGTTCTTACTGTACTTCATGTACTGGTCTTTATATGGAGACTATTGTTGTCATTTGATTCATTTTGATCACATTGATTACATTTATGTCTGTTAGATGGACAAATTCTCAAAATGAATGAAAAGCTGGTCAGTTTAATGATTCATACGATAATCCTTTTTCTAAAAGGTTGGCTTTGTATCACAATCATCTTACTTGTATGCTTTATTGTGCATTACCTTGGTATCACATTTTTATTTGTTGATCAATTTGATCTGAGATCTTTGTCTTTTTTATAGACATGTCAGAATGTCCCACCTGATGTGATTACTTTAAATTGATCTGTTTAAAGATCAATATTTCTATCATTTTCCTGTAAAAAGTGACAGTGAGTTTGGTCCCCAAACACTGTTTGTTTTGTGTCTTTTAAAAAGACAGTTGTTCCTTTACTCTGAGTACACTGTGTCTTGTAGAAATCTACAAGTTCTGGTTGTGATGTATCATCACCTCTTGTTGGAGCTTCATATTTGAAGTGGCTCACTGTGCCTTGTTGAATAAACAAACAATGGCAGCTGAAAATTGTCTGTTCTTATGTCATTATATGTCGCAATTACATTCGAAATAATGATAAAAAATTGAATGCCTTCCTAATATGAATTTTCAGTGAATTGATAACGGTCTCCATCATTATTCCAATGTTTGGCTTACATGTAATTATCAAATGTGTAACATTTGAACATACAGTAATAAAAGTTAATTTTAAAACAAAGCATTGTAACATGGTTCAGTTAAGACTTTTTCTGAGCAGGTATTATCAGTGTCATTTCACTCTGGTCATATGGGGTATGTGAAGTCATCAAACATATACACTACCAGTATAAAGTTTGGATGCATCTTCTCATTCAGTGGTTTTCATTTATTATTTTATACATTGTAGATTAATATTGAAGACATCAGAACCATAAAAGAACACATATGGAATTATGTTGTAAACAAAAAAGTGTTCATCTTCAGTATTAATCTACAATGTAGAAAATAATACAAATAAATAAAAACCATTGAATGAGAAGGTGTGTCCAAACTTTTGACTGGTATTCAAAGACTCTATACTGCTGCTCAGTCTGTTTCATATTTTTATCAGTTCCAGGTGCTTTTTGTAAACATTTGAGAGGTAATGATCCTCCTCCTAAAGGAGGCCACACATTGGATCTAATGTGATGCATAATGAGGGACACTTCTATTGTTCCTGCAGTGAAAGCATGGAAGGGCAGAGTGTGGGAAACCAGATTAAACTCACTCACAGAGCCCCTGTGGAACAATACATGCAGACCTTTGCCCTGAATGGACAGAGGTTTGGAAGAAGCTGTTGGTTGTTCCTCAATTTTATAAAGAATCATCACTTTTTAGAACATTGTCATTTCATCTTGTGAACCTTGAACCAATATCTTTATCATAAGATGTTAGAGAATATTTAGTTTGTGGACTGGAACCAATGACAAGATCTGAAGAAATGAGAAGAAGAAACATCCAGCAAGACAAAAGGGATATTCTGAAAACCACAGAAATCACAGTGGGTATTTTTACATCACTAGTTATAGTGATAATAGTAATAGTAATAGTAGTAATAGTAATAATCGTCTGTTATTTTCCAACAAAGAGAGATTTAGTCTGTTCAAAACCCATTATTACAGGTTGGAGTCCAAACAAAGGAGCTTCCCTGTCACAGAGGTAATTCAGAAACTTTCTCTGAATTTAGTCTAGAGTGAACAAAAGACCAGCCAATAAAAGAAGAGGATTGTTTGTTGTGAATATCAGTAGTGCACTAAGATGTTGCTCATTCCAGTGAGTGCAGGTTGATGCTGACAACTCAGATTATTCAATCAGATGAAGGATCATTTTGTTGAAACACATCAACTGTTGGTACATTTTCAACAACAATCTTTAAAGGGTCAAAAGGAAAAACTCATGAAATTGGACAATCCTGTTTTAATACGTCACACACTAAATATTCTCTCAGTGGACAGAACGTTTGAGAGGTGGAGGTCTGAGTGATAACTGAGTTTGATTAGCATCTTTAACCACTACAGCAGCAGACTGTTGTCCAGTGGGATTTGCCACACTTCACAACCAGCTGTCTCAACTTCTCCTCTATGGAGTCACAGGAGTGCCACAATAAAATATAAATAGATAAATAAATAAAGAAATAAATAAATAAATAAATAAAGAAATAAGGAAATAAATGTGGAAATATAAAGAGAAATAAATGAATAAATGTGGAAATATAAAGAGAAATAAACAAATAAGATAATAAATGTGGAAATATAAAGAGAAATAAATAAATAAATAAATAAGGAAATAGATGTGGAAATATAAAGAGAAATAAATAAATAAATAAATAAAAAGGTAAATTTTGTCTTTGCTTTTCCCTTTTCTCTTTTTTTCCTTTTATTTTTCCTTTTGTCATTGCCTTTTCCTTTTGTCATTGCTCAGTCCACCAAGTGAAAGCAAAGACAAAAGCCTTTGCTTTCACTTGGTGGACTGAGCTGTCAATCAAATGGCTCTGGGCGGGGCTTTCTGTCCAGGGTGGGTAGTGGTACCTGATCACAGGATTCCAGCCTGACCTCAGCTCCTAGCACGGCTGAAGTCAAGTGATGTCACCTTGGTACTTCGGCTGATTCTACTAGCAGACACTGAAAGGACTCTGATAGTTCAGTAAGTTAATGTTTATTTTCTTATTGGTGCCGGTTTTAATGCACTTTATATACACCTGTAGTGTCAGATATAATGTGTGCCATGCACTCCAGATGTCGATGGAGTTGTTTTGTGTGTGTGTTGACCAGAGAAGAGAGTTAGCATCCAGTAAATATTAGCTTTAATGTGAATCAGCGATGCTAACTGAGCTAGCTGCTCAGTCGTGGCCTGATTAAAGCTAACGTAGCATTAAGCTAACATAGCATTAAGCTAACGATGTTTGTGTTGAGTTTAATGTAAACAGCTGAAGTGTGTTGTGTTCGTGTAGTGCGGTACATTTAGTTAATAAAACTGTCAGTGGAGACGCTGGTTCACATTAATGCAGTGTTTCTCAAATAGTGGGGCGCGCCCCCCTGGGGGGGCGCAGAGGCATGTCAAGGGAGGCGCAGGCGACTGGAAGGAAAAGGTCCTTCAACACGGAACTAAGGGCTGAACTATTGTTTTAATGTCGGCTTGTTTTTTGCGGCGTACAACAATACTGAAATTGTGCTGGCCCCATAGACTGTATATGCCATAGATATCAAAAAATATTAATAATAATGATTGTAAAGAATTGGCTATTGTGGTGAACTTGTAATAACTGGTGGATGATAACCGCTGCAGTGTATCGGGTCAGGATACTTAATATTTCAATGTCTTTGAAGAAGCAGGCCAAAGTTGATCTTTATAAAATTTATTGTCCCATCCTTTCTTGGACTGTATCTGTGTCTATATCTGTGTCTGTCTATGCCTGTGGTTTCTGAAACACGTACAGAGAACAAAGGAAAATAAATGTACAGGTCGCATGTATTGTCTGTGCTAAGCTAACAGTAAATGCTACCATGTTAACCATAAAACTATAAATAGTGCCACTAGAAATCTAAGTATACACACAAACAACTTAAAGTAGCCTAATTATTCACATCATGAAAATACTTACATGCTAATGCACGCACAGACGTTCATTTTGTGGTTTGAAGAGACAACTTAAACTTCCACTTAGCTCAGTGTAACGTGGGTCTTAAACTTAGGTGGCCAAAACGTGCCTAATTAAAACTACATAATATTAACAAACCCGCCACTAAAGGGCGCCAAAGCCACATAAACTAAAACAACCTGGCCTTTTTAACAATGATCTTCTATATATGTCTATGGTATATGCACTGGCCGTTCAGACTCCGAAGTACAGACTCCTGAGAACGGGACAACGCATCGTTAATGTGCAGTCGGAACACCAGCGTACTCGATCACGTCACATACTCGGCTCATCTCCTCCGATTATTTTTACCAGTAATGTCAAACATACGGCCTGCGGGTCAAAACCGGCCCCCCAGACGGTCCATTTCGGCCCGCGGGACGACTTTACAAATGATAAAAATTACAACAACATTAACTGTAAATTGTAAATTTGTAAAACTGTAAATTTAAAATAATTTCTAGAACTTGACAAGTTGTTCTGATCATGAAGTAAAATATTAGATTGTTCAGTTCCAGATACCTGTGACTGAATGTTTTGTGTTTTTGTAGATAAACCGTTATCTGGCAGTTACAATGCATGTGTGAATGATGAACTGAGGCATAATAGGCTACTGTTGAAACTGAACTTGTTTTCCTTAAGAAATTTCAGGTTCATAATATTTTGTAAAAAGATAGTTCATCAAATGTGAACATTTTCAGAATGTACTTTTTTGAACTAAAACAAAGGGGAAAAGTTGGAGCTGTGGTTATTTATAGGTTATTATGCTGTGATTTTACTGGTGGGGCCCACTGGAGATCAGATTGGATTTATATGGTTCCTGGACTAAAATGAGTCCAACAAAACGGAATGGAACAAAATGGAATCAGATAAAATAGCACAGCCCTGCATATTAATGTTGTTACAGTTTCATGTATATATATATATATATATATATATACACACACACACACACACACACACACACACACACACACACACACACACAAAGTTATTGGGGGGGGCACGAAAGTTTTTTGTCCTCCGAAGGGGGGCCCGACAGAAAAAATTTGAGAACCACTGCATTAATGGAACGTTTAGAAAACCTAAAACAGTAAGGTTAAGGTTGTGTGTTGTCAGTGGTCCTGAATATCTGCCGAGTCTCTGAGGTTAAACTGGAGAAAACAGGAAATCTACTCTCTAGTCGTTAACATTGTTTCATGACTGATTCACATTGTAGTACGTATTCCTGCAGTGTAGATTGGAAAAATAAACTCCCAGAATATGATCAAAGTAATGATGAAATTATACACATGAGAAGCCTGCAGACAAAATGCTTTAAACATATCATAGCAGAATATATATATATATATATATATATATATATATATATATATATATATATATATATATATATATATATATATATATATATATATATATATTCTGAGAGAGAGAGAGAGAGAGAGAAAAAGACAGAGAGAGCTAGGCATCTGAGCCGAAATAACCCAGTTTTAAATTAATTTCTTCATATCGGCCCGTCAGATTAAAAAAAGGCCGATGCCGATAGACGTCAAATTTCCAAATATTGCCGCCGATAATCAGCCCGGCCGATAATCGGTCGATCTCTAGTGGTGATGTAATGCTCTGTTTCTATAACAACACACAGCCACCATCTGTCACACAAGTCCCTTTGTTGTTCATTAACCACAGCACAGGGAGTCCGTGTGGGAAACTCAGATCAACCTCCTACTCACACTGATGACAAGGCACGTGTCAAAAGACTCGACTGCGTCTGGACAGCAGCAGGATTATTGTCTGAAGTTATTTTACATACCAACAATGAACAACATCAAATCATAATATTGTGTTACAAAGTTGTCTGTTTTGAAACAATACTTTTTAAAGCGAATTTTGCAAAATAAAACATTAAATTATTCACTTTGAAGCATTTCATGTCACCAGTGAAATTTCAGTTTTATCTCAAAAGAAGCACAAAACACACCTGAAAATACAAATTAAACTTATTCTGGATATGTTTTTTGCTAAGATACTACATCATAGAAGTGTTTCTCACACGTGTGTGATCAGATAAGTGTGTGCTCAGTCAAAGTCATTGATCCCAGCATCAGGCAGCAGATCTGATCTCTCCACAGGGTCACCACTTTCTCAGATTCACACAGAGCTCAGTGAGTCTCCCTCCATCTCCCCCCAGTCCTCCACCTGTTCCCCTGAGATCTAACTATTGTCCCCCAGGCATTAATGACAGCATGTTGCTGCTCCACATGTCTCATTGTCTCACAGAGCTCTCTGATTGGCTCACACTGTGGGAAACTTCAACCAGACCAAGACCCACACATTCATATGGAGATGTGGGACTATAAATAGAAGGGCTGAAACCACAACAGATCACATTCTCTCTACAGAGACCTCTACAACTCACACATCCAGCCATGGCACCTACAATCACTGCAGCAATCACCAACTCTCAGGAGCATCTGACTCTGACCCACAAGGTAAATTGGAGAGTCATGGACACTTTAACATCATTTATGAGAGCTCCTGTATGCTGAACACTATGCAGTCCTGAACAGCTTCATTAATGACTTTGTTCTTCTCTCTGCAGCTCAGAAAACCTCTGGTGGAGAAGCTCCGCAGAGAGCGAATCAACAGCAGCATTGAGCAGCTCAAGTCTCTCCTGGGTCCAGAGTTCCTCAAACAGCAGCCAGACTCCAAGATGGAGAAAGCAGACATCCTGGAGATGACAGTTTGCTTCCTGACACACATGCAGCAGCAGAACCAACAGCAGAGAACACTGCTCAACCACATCAACAAGCTGCGACCTTCCTCTGATAACAGCCTGATAGAGGCTGACTTCTCTCCTCTCAGCTCCACAGTCCAGACCAGCATCACCAAAGACAAGAGTCCAGTCAACAGCGCCCTCTGGAGGCCGTGGTAGACACCTACACACTGGAGTTACACCCGGACAACATTTAAATGACCACATTGGTCAAACATTACTGGACTGAATTCTAGGAAATTTCATGAACTTGTTCTTCTGTATGTACAGAAGGTTGATTTGGGTTTTTTTTGTGCAAGATGACATTTCCTGAGGAAATGACAGCAACAATATCTTTCAAGTTAAGAAAGAAAACATCTTGTCATGCATGAGACAAGCTGAATCGACCATATTGGTTAAAGATTACTGGACTGAATTCTATGAAACTGAATAACTTGTTCTTCTGTATGTACAGAAGGTTATTCATTTACCTATATGTATTTCACATTTTCATGGATGTAAATATTTCCTATGGAAATCTAGTCAAACAGGGTAAAACTGTCTTTATATTGAAAAAGAGAATTTGTCATTTTTGCTATATCAGTGAAATCAAAAACTAAGCAAATCTTCATTTACTACCACTATGTAAAACTATGCATCACTTTGTGGTGATACACGATGAAAGAAAGTTTGTTAGTTCCTGACTTGTATCATTTTGATAAACATTTAACTGTCCAGTATTTGAACATTTTTTAGAAACTGCTGATCCTTGAATCCCTTTAATTATTCAGCACTGATCTGTTTTTTAGATCAAAATACACATATTTCCTTTGTTCTGAAAGGATAGTTTATTCACATTATTCTGTGCCAAGCCAGTTAATTTTGCTTCTAAAAAAAATGTATTGACTGTTCTTGGTATTAACTTGCTCACATCACTTTGTGATGATTTAAATGTGATCTGTTTAAAGGCCAGTTTGTTTTCTGTTATGAAGTGCAAATTCTGTGCGTTTGAAAGATGTTCTCTGCGAGACTGAATAATGATTCATCTCAGAATGTTTGTGTCATTTGTAAAGACAAGTCTTCCTCAACTCAGTTTGAGTTCAGTGTCTTGGAGATGTTTCCAAGTTATTGTTGTGATTGATCATCACATCGATCTGCCTCCAGCAGTCACTTTCAAAAAGATTCATATTGATTTTATCTGAATAAAGAAATCAATGAAGTCAAAGAAGTTTTTATGTTCAAATGTCATTTTTTCTCTTGCACACTTGTGTCACAATGAGAAAGAATAATTTCTTCAAGTGTTCTTTTTAGAGTATTTCTCTCAGAGCTAACAGAGTGCTGCAATGATACACAACTAATTATCAATAAAACATGAATGACGAATAATCTCATGTTTATAAAGGTGATTGTTCTTTCAGTGTTTCTGAAATGTTACCAAATTGTCATTGTGACATATCATCACATCTTGTTGGAGCTTCATACTTGATGTGGTTCATTGTGCCTCGTTCAATAAACAAACTGCCAGCTGAAAATTTTGTGTTGCTGTGAATTTCCCCAACTTTCTACACATATTTGTCAAACAATCTTTTTTCTAATCAAATTGACAAGTGTCAAAAAATTTGGCACTGACTCAAACTACTTCTCCATCCCTCATCTAAACAAGGCAAACTCTGAAGCAGTTCTATCAGGACGTTTGACAACATGTCAGAAATCTTGTGGTGCTCTACATAAATACAGCAGATCAAACTGTCTAACCGTTTCAGAAACATTTACATTTCAACTTTTCTACAACATTATTTTAGGAGACTCAATTTTAGCTGCTGTAAAGTGAAATAGGTAACTTGAACCATTTCCTTCTTTAAAGACCTCAGACATCAGATCTAATGTGATGTATAATCAGGCACACTCCTATTGTTCATCTCATGAGAGCATTAAAAGGACAGAGTGTGGGAAACCAGAGGAAAGTCACTCAGAGCCGCTGAGGAACAATAGATGCTGACCTCTGTCCTGAAGACACACAGAGTGAGAGGGAACACGGAGGGCTGCTGCTTGTTGGTAACGTTAATACTCTACTCAACCACTATCAAACAACATCAACAGCTGTGGAAATGAGGAAAATTAATCATGTAAAACAGGAAAGTTCAGGTACTACATAACTAATCACAATGTTTTAGGATGTTACATAACATGATCAACAGAACAAATAAATGCATCTTTCTGACAACTACAGTATTATCAGAGTGAATCTTTGTAAAAGGCCAGTCAATAAAAGAAGAGGATTGATTGTTGTGAATATCAGTAGTGCACTAAGATGTTGCTCATTCCAGTGAGTGCAGGTTGATGCTGACAACTCAGATTATTCAATCAGATGAAGGATCATTTTGTTGAAACACATCAACTGTTGGTACATTTTCAACAACAATCTTTAAAGGGTCAAAAGGAAAAACTCATGAAATTGGACAATCCTGTTTTAATACGTCACACACTAAATATTCTCTCAGTGGACAGAACGCTCGAGAGGTGGAGGTCTGAGTGATAACTGAGTTTGATTAGCATCTTTAACCACTACAACAGCAGACTGTTGTCCAGTGGGATTTGGCACACTTCACAACCAGCTGTCTCAACTTTTCCCCCTCATTCATAAAGCTGGCATGTTCAACTACAGTATATTTACTTTTATACTGCTGTGGCTTTAATACGGAGGTGCAGATATCGTATTATTATTGACAACTGATGTAGTTTTGACTAAATTTTCAAGTTTCATCAAATGGTTGAACAACCAATCATGTAATTTCCCTCCAGATGGTTGGTGACGTCACATTCTGTCTCTGTTAAAGCACACGACCAGCATCCGTCACAAAAGCTCCTTTCAAAGCCCTTTTGTACTGCACTGACTACTTCATTCAGACACTAAGTGTGGGAAACTCAGAGCAACTTTCTACTCACACCAACTATGGAGCACAAAACAGAGGACACACCTGCTGCATCTAGACAAGATGACATCTAATTTAAATGGAAATTTTAAAAAAAATGCCATCGAAATGTGATGCTGTTCTCCTGTGGTATGCAGCACCAAAATATATAAAAAAAAAAAAAAAACCTGACTGCTTGTAAGTAAAAGTTGGGGAAATTATACACGAGAAGCCTGCAGACAAAATGCTTGAAACATATCATAGCAGAATTTATATATATATATATATATATATATATATATATATATATAAATAAAAATTTTCAATCACGATTAATTGCATGATTTTCTGCAATTGTTGAGCGTAAAATTAAATAACAAATTTAAAAGTAGTGTATTCTGCACTTTTACTTTAAAAGTACTGCTATATGAACAAAAATGCATTCACATTTGATTTGCAAAAACTTGAAACAAAGCATTTTTTTACATTTACAGTATTTCCTTCACACAGCAGCAGTTAAATACTTCTTGTAAGTCTCAACCTAAACATGAATGAAATCAAATGTCTTATGCTACAAGCGCACCAAACGACTCTTCAAGCAGAAATGCAAAACTGTTTCTAAATCTCATTATGGGAAACTTGAAGTCCACTTACTCCTTCTCACTCGTTCTCAGCTCTGTATTCTTTGGCTTTTGTTGAGCTTGCAGAGTCACTGTCACTCTTGAGTTCAATTTAAAATCAGTTTTCCTCCACAGGTACATTGTCTCAGATTGTCTGAAACAGAGAAAAAAACACATGATGTCTTCATGCCTTTCACTAGACAATATAGCACACAAAGCCACTGATTTTCCAAAATGTATTATAGATGTATACCTTCATGATGATGGATATGTTTAACCACTCCACTACATATGCTGACATGTAGGACATGTAACATATTTGAGAAAACAATCTGAGGTTTTGAGATTCACATCAATCTCTGTTCTTGTGCCTGTTGTAAAAATGAACAGTATTAAACGTTAGATATGATAACTAGGGATTATTCAGATGATGTAATATCTGGCCACTGTATTCCTGACTGAGAGCAATAAATGGTTTTGAGACCATCTCTTAACTCTAATTACTGGCTTTACTTAACCATCTTCATTCTGTGTCCACATTAATTCTGACCTGAATGGATGACAACATGGTTATCATTGTGATCTAAAGTTTTAAACGAGAGAAGCAAACATGACATTTTATCTTCAAATATTAATTACTTCATTTAAAATTTCATGTGGAGCTTGGGTATCCACTTTTTAACGTTAACAAAGGTCACTCACTGCCTGTGCCCAGTTCGATCCTCCAGTCAATTTGCAAAGCACCAAATGTCTATTTTATGTTAATACAACAAGTGTGGGAAAACTCTGGAGAACAGAGATGACTGGGACAGACTCAGACTCCACCAGCAGTCACTTAATTCTCCAAAGAGAATTGGCACACTTCAGGAAGCTGCTGTCTCCACAGGAATCTTCCCACCCTCACAGCTGAAATGTGGAACCAGCTGATGGTCACAAATCAGTCATGATTACAACCAAAGGTTTAAAATGTATAACAATGATTGCAAATGAAAAACAAAAAAGGCCAGATAATTTTGATTTTATTTCAAGACAAAATAACCACAATAGATTCAAAATTTTAAAATCGTAAACCAGCCAATGGGATCGTTTCTCTCCAGATGGGTGGTGATGTATTGCTCCGTTTCTATAACAACACACAGCCAGCATCTGTCACACAAGTCCCTTTGTTGTTCATTGACCACAGCACAGGGAGTCCGTGTGGGAAACTCAGATCAACCTCCTACTCACACTGATGACAAGGCACGTGTCAAAAGACTCGACTGCGTCTGGACAGCAGCAGGATTATTGTCTGAAGTTATTTTACATACCAACAATGAACAACATCAAATCATAATATTGTGTTACAAAGTTGTCTGTTTTGAAACAATATTTTTTAAAGCAAATTGTGCAAAATAAAACATTAAATTATTCACTTGGAAACATTTCATGTCACCAGTGAAATTTCAGTTTTATCTCAAAAGAAGCACAAAACACACCTGAAAATACAAATTAAACTTATTCTGGATATGTTTTTTGCTAAAATACTACATCATAGAAGTTATTCTCCCATGTGTGTGATCAAATAAGTGTGTGCTCAGTCAAAGTCATTGATCCCAGCATCAGGCAGCAGATCTGATCTCTCCACAGGGTCACCACTTTCTCAGATCCACACAGAGCTCAGTGAGTCTCCCTCCATCTCCCCCCAGTCCTCCACCTGTTCCCCTGAGATCTAACTATTGTCCCCCAGGCATTAATGACAGCATGTTGCTTCTCCACATGTCTCATTGTCTCACAGAGCTCTCTGATTGGTTCACACTGTGGGAAACTTCAACCAGACCAAGACCCACACATTCATATGGAGATGTGGGACTATAAATAGGAGGGATGAAACCACAACAGATCACATTCTCTCTACAGAGACCTCTACAGCTCACACATCCAACCATGGCACCTACAATCACTGCAGCAATCACCAACTCTCAGGAGCATCTGACTCTGACCCACAAGGTAAATTGGAGAGTCGTGGACACTTTAACATCATTTATGAGAGCTCCTGTATGCTGAACACTATGCAGTCCTGAACAGCTTCATTAATGACTTTGTTCTTCTCTCTGCAGCTCAGAAAACCTCTGGTGGAGAAGCTCCGCAGAGAGCGAATCAACAGCAGCATTGAGCAGCTCAAGTCTCTCCTGGGTCCAGAGTTCCTCAAACAGCAGCCAGACTCCAAGATGGAGAAAGCAGACATCCTGGAGATGACAGTTTGCTTCCTGACACACATGCAGCAGCAGAACCAACAGCAGAGAACACTGCTCAACCACATCAACAAGCTGCAACCTTGTTGTGCAAATCCCACATTTTGACAGGGAAATAAAAGGTCTTTGCTTCTGCTAGCTCAAGTCCAACAAATGCCTTCTTTGGACATTTAAGGTGTAACAGACACATACTAACTGATAACAGCCTGACAGAGGCTGACTTCTTTCCTCTCAGCTCCACAGTCCAGACCAGCATCACCAAAGACAAGAGTCCAGTCAACAGCGCCCTCTGGAGGCCGTGGTAGACACCTACACACTGGAGTTACAACCAGACAACATTTAAATGACCACATTGGTCAAAGATTACTGGACTGAATTCTAGGAGATTTCATGAACTTATTTTTTTGTATGTACGGAAGGTTGATCTGGCGTTTTTTTGTGCAAGATGACATTTCCTGAGGAAATGACAGCAACAATATCTTTCAAGATAAGAAAGAAAACATCTTGTCTGCATGAGACAAGCTGAATAGACCATATTGGTTAAAGATTACTGGACTGAATTCTATGAAATTTCATGAACATGTTTTTCTGTATGTGCAGAAGGTTTATAGGTGTTTTGTTCTTTGTGGAAATTAAGAAAGCAAATATCTTGTCATGCATGTTGCATGAACCAAATCTAATTGTATATGCAATTATTTTTAGTTGTCATCGTACTTCATGTACTGGTGTTTGTATGATAACATTTGTTGTCTGTTGATTATTATCGATAATTGTGATTTTTAAAATATCATGCCTGTTTTATGGACACATTGTCAAAATGAATGAAAACCTGATCTGTTTGAGGATCCAAATGTTAAATCTGTTCTAAAAGGTTTATCATAATATTCTCACTTTAATCATTTACTGTGCATTATGAACTGTCTCTTGCAAAATAGCTACCATTTTGATCGAATATCTTTGTCTCTTTTATAGACAGCTTGTTGAAACTTATCTCAATTAATGTCACTGTTATAAAAATATCTGTTTTAAGATTAACATTTGTATCCTTCTCCCGTAAAAAGTTAGTTTAATGTGAATCATTGCATTCAGTGTTCATCAAGAATGATGACCTGTTATAAAGTAATTTCTTTTTCTTTTTTAACTCTATTGAGAAAAGAAAATGTCAAAGGACAGTGAGTTCTGTCCTTAATTTGTTTATCTTTTATAAAGACAGTTGTTCCTTTACTCTGTGTGAGTACACTGTGTCTTGTAGAAACCTACAAGTTCTGGTTGTGATGTACCATCACGTCTTGTTGGAGCTTCATCCTTGAAGTGGCTCATTGTAGCTTGTTGAATAAACAAACACTGTCAGCTCAAAACTGTTTTTCTTGTTGTCATGTGTTGTAGTTATCCTCACTATAAAGATAACAGGTGTTCTCCATTTTCTTTCATTTTCATTTCATTGATAAACAGCTTCATTATTCTTATATTTGATTTACATAGAATAAAAAAATATATAACATATAATGATGTATAATTATAAGGGTGTACTGTAAAACAAAGCATAGCAGCATCATTCAATGAACAGTTTATTCAAGAGGTGTTTTCAATGTTACGTCATTCTGTCACTCAATCTGTTGTCAAATAAACAGTGTGAAGTTTATAGTTTAAACCCTATTACTGCACAGTGATTTTGGTAAGATTATCGTTTTCAGTTGTTTTTATTGTAAACAATTGTGAAGTTAATCATCCTCCTCTTAGAAAGGTCACACATTGCATCTAATGTGATGCATAATGAGGCACACTTCTATTGTTCCTGCAGTGAAAGCAGGGGAAGGACAGAGTGTGGGAAACCAGATTAAACTCACTCACAGAGCCCCTGTGGAACAATACATTCAGACCTTTGCCCTGAAGTGACAGAGGTTTAAAGAGAGCCTGAAACCTAAATCTTCTTCTAGATCATGCTGTTGGTTGCTCCTCTATATTTAATAAGGAAGCACTTTGTCATTTCATCTTGTCAACCCAGAACCAATGTTTAGCATAAGATGTTTGAGAAGATTTCATTTGCGGACTGAAATCAAAAAAATTAGAACTGAAGAAATAAAAGAAAGCAACTCATCAAGATCGGAAACCACAGAAAGCTTCACATTAACTTTTTTTTTTTAATCACCAGTTGCAATATATGTATTTTCCCTTCCTGTCCAACAGACAGATCCAATCTGTTAAAAACTCTCTCTTATACACTGGATCCCAAATAAATGAGTTGCCCTCTCACAAATGTGATTGATACAGTATCTGTGAATTCAGTCCAGAGTGAACAATACAAGGTCCTCTTACTCTTCAAGCATTCATGCAGAACTACTTCCAAATCTAATTGTGGGAAACTTTGAGTTTACCAACAGCTTTTCTTCTCACTCATCCTCAGGTCTGTTTACTGTTGCTCTTGAGCTCAATTCAAAATCAGCTCACAGGGGCATAGAAATCAAACATATCAATGACAGTTCTCATATCTATTGTGGAAATAAACAAAAATCAGTGTTTACCATGTTAGGAGCCCCAACAGAGAGCCACCAACTAGTCTTTGGGGGATGGAGAAATTGGGCTGACAAGCCATACCTGAGTGTTTACTGTTAACCTTTCAGGTGTTGGCTTCACTGCTACTTCATTTCCTCATTTCTGACGAAAGGCTAGTTGAAGATGAACAAGACCTTTGCAGACTCCATCACTGGTGATCGGCGCTCAGAACATCAGTAACACTTCTGTCCGACTTGATCACAACTTGCTCTGGCGCCTGGACAACATAAGCAACGATAATATCGTGAGATCACGATGGCTAGGGTTTTTGGAGCAAAACGCCAAAGTTGGTCTCTAGCAACTGCATGGCCTTAGGGCATGAAGAGAAATGCCCGATTCACCTGGTCTAATAGCTGATTGATTTAGATGTTGTTCATCTGTGGAGCAGCCTTCCCCCAACTACAGGATATTTACACCACCCGGGTCACAAACATGGCCCACAGCATCACCAAGGACCACACCCTTCCACAGCACACACTGTTCACACTTGTGCCGTCTGGCAGACGCTACATGAGTGTGAAAGCAAGGACCACCAGACTAAAAAACTGTTTTTATCCACAGGCCACCAGGCTACTAAATCACTGACTTCAGTAACTAGAAATAGCAATATAGTATTTTGCACATATCACTTGCCTGTTTACATATGACAGTATTGCAATATTGCCAACATTTGCACATAGAATTTATTTGTAACTATTTTATTCTTTTTTATGTTATCCTATTTTTATGATTATGATTATTTATTATTTCGTTTTTATCTTATCTCATTTTATTTGTTATTTCAGTTGTGTGAAGGAAGTTTGCAAAATAACAATTTCATCACTCAGGGTAACCACTGTGTTTCTGCTGTGTGTATGACAAGAAAGTTCTTGAATCTTGAATCTTGACTCAACAGTATGATGCTTGACAGAAACGTTTCATTTCAAGAGATTTACAGAGATTTTAATTTTATATATATTGATTTTGAAGGCTTATTCTACATGTGTGGTAGACGTTCATCAGCCAGAAAGGCTGAACATATTCAAATTACACATCATAAACCGCATACAATACATAGTTGTAGTTTATCAGCACTGAGCTGATCTAATTCTTTAAGTATTTAGCAACTCCAACATTTTTGCTCAGGAAAGGGAGGATTGTTAAAATAACCTCTGTACAGAGGTTTCAGCCCTGACAGTCTGAATATTTGACGTGTCAGTAATTAAAGCTGTTGTCCTTTATACTATTACACTGTACTATTGTATTTGCTTTTTTATCATTATTTTCTCTTTATTTACATCATTTGAGAGGACCAGGTTTGGTCACCTGATTTATCCAGAGTCCAAAACTGATGAGATGCTGATTTACAGGAAGATCTGTTTAAAATAAATGAACGATTTACAGACATCACAGACTACCTGTATAACATTTTTAAAGTCTCCCCTGTCGTAATTAAAATTACTGGAGAGTGTGTACAAGCTCTTATATTTGTCGGAGAGCATGTTAATAAATCAGTTTGTTTCTGTAAATTCCCGTACAGACTGAAGGCTGCTGGAAACTGTCTTGACCGTGAACTTTTAACCCCCTGTTGCTGCTGCCTGCCCTTGTCTACTTTGCATATGAGGCACAGTTCTCCTCGGCTGACCCTATTTGTAAGACTCTCAAATGCTTCTTCAGATGCTTCAATATCTGGCCTCCGTATTCCTGACTTTGAGCAATGAATTGTTTTTAATACTTACACTACTGTTCAAAAGTTTGGGGTCAACTAGACAATTTCATGTTTTCCATGAAAACTCACACTTTGTTCATGTGCTAACATAATTGCGCAAGGGTTGTCTAATCATCAATTAGTCTTTCAACACCATTAGCTAACATAATGTAGCATTAGAACACAGGAGTGACGGTTGCTGGAAATGTTCCTCTGTACTCTTATTAAATATAAGTAAATAAAAGTAAAAATAAAGTAAATATAAGTAAATGTTCCATTAAAAAATAAAAAAGAATAGTCATTTACCACCTTAACAATGTCCAGACTGTTTTTCTGATTAATCTAATGTTATCTTCATTAAAAAAATCTTTTCTTTCAAAAATAAGGACATTTACAAGTGACCCCAAACTTTTGAATGGTAGTATATATTCCATTTTAGATTTCTGGCTTTAGTTATCAAACTCTGCAATAAAGTGATGCCCAGTGTCACATCCTGTCTCACTAACTCCAACCTGAAGGGGCAGAGACATGGAATCAAACTTTTGACTCAAAATGTCTGATTGAGTTCAAACAACACATTTTAGCATCTTGCAATTGTTTGCCTTTTCCCACCTTATCCTCCGGACTGTGGATCGGTAGCAAGGAGAGCTACCCTCTCTTGCGCTGAAACGGTTGCTAGCTTCAGGGCTAACCACCGTCACACTCTCCAGCAGTCGGGTAAACAAACAAGTGCATACTCTTGGTCTTAAGAAACTGTTGCCACACACACACACACACACCCAACCACTTCTGCCCAGTCTCTCACATTGCTTGTGCTAGACTGGATCCTCAAGCCAGTCCAGCAGTACATGTCTACTTTCTGCAAACAAAGTGTGAGAAAAATCTGGAGCACAGAATTGCGTTGGAATGAATTCCACCCCATTAGCAGCCACTTATAATTCTACAGAGGGATTCGGCACACTTTGAAAGCTGCTGTCTCTCCATGTAACTTCCCACCCTTAAAGCTGAAATTCTGATGCAGCTGATGGTCAGAAATCAGTCATGGCTATGACTTGAACTTCAAAATGTAGGACAGAGACTGCAAACTGAAAACACAACAGGTAAAATCAGTTTGATGGGACAGAATTGATCACATTAAATTTCAAACAAAATTTACAAATTTACAGAACCAGCCAATGGGATCGCTTCCCTCCAGATGGGTGGTGATGTAATGCTCTGTTTCTATAACAACACATAGCCAGCATCTGTCGCCCCAGTCCCTTTGTTGTTCATTGACCACAGCACAGGGAGTCAGTGTGGGAAACTCAGTTCAACCTCCTCCTCACACTGACAACAAGGCACATGTCAAAAGACTGGACAGGATTAATGTCTGAAGTTTTTTTACATGTCAACAATAACTACCACAATCTACTATCTGACAGTAGTGTTTGGCAATATTATTAATATAATACAAAAAAATCAAATGATATAAAATAAAGCATCCAATTAAATTACTTAACTCAAAACATGTTGATGTCACCAGTGACATTTTAGGTTTAACCTCAATTGAAGCAAACAGAAACACACATGAAAATGCAACAAACAATGGGTCGACACATTTTTCCTGAGCTATTCCATCATAGAAGTTATTCTCCCACGTGTGTGATCAGATAAGTGTGTGTTCAGTCAAAGTGATTGATCCCAGCATCAGGCAGCAGATCTGATCTCTCCACAGGGTCACCACTTTCTCAGATTCACACAGAGCTCAGTGAGTCTCCCTCCATCTCCCCCCAGTCCTCCACCTGTTCCCCTGAGAGCTAACTATTGTCCCCCAGGCATTAATGACAGCATGTTGCTGCTCCACATGTCTCATTGTCTCACAGAGCTCTCTGATTGGTTTACACTGTGGGAAACTTCAACCAGACCAAGATCCACACATTCATATGGAGATGTGGGACTATAAATAGGAGGGATGAAACCACAACAGATCACATTCTCTCAACAGAGACCTCTACAACTCACACATCCAGCCATGACACCTACACCTACTCATGGCAATCACCAACTCTCAGGAGCATCTGACTCTGACCCACAAGGTAAACTGGAGATTCATGGACACTTTAACATCATTTATGACAGCTTGTGTATGCTGAACACTATGCAGTCCTGAACAGCTTCATTAATGACTTTGTTCTTCTCTCTGCAGCTCAGAAAACCTCTGGTGGAGAAGCTCCGCAGTGAGCAAATCAACAGCAGCATTGAGCACCTCAAGTCTCTCCTGTGTCCACAGCTCCTCAAACAGCAGCCAGACGCCAAGATGGAGAAAGCAGACATCCTGGAGATGACAGTTTGCTTCCTGACACACATGCAGCAGCAGAACCAACAGCAGAGAACACTGCTCAACCACATCAACAAGCTGCAACCTTCCTCTGATAACAACCTGATAGAGGCTGACTTCTCTCATCTCAGCTCCACAGTCCAGACCAGCATCACCAAAGACAAGAGTCCAGTCAACAGCGCCCTCTGGAGGCCGTGATAGACACCTACACACTGGAGTTACAACCAGACAACATTTAAATGACCACATTGGTCAAAGATTACTGGACTGAAGTCTATGAAATTTCATGAACTTTTTCTTCTGTAGGTACAGATGCTTTTACATATTTGTTTTGTTTTTTGTGCAAGATATTTCAATGAGGAAATGACAGTAACGATATCTTTCAATTTAAGAAAGAAAACACCTTGTCATGCATGTTGCATGAACCAAATCTGATTGCATCTGCAATTACTAGTTCTTACCATACTTCATGTACTCATAATTAAATGGTAACATGTATTATCTTTTCATTAATTTTGATCACTGTGATCAAGTTTATGTCTGTTTCATGAACAAATTCCCAGAATGAACAAAAAGCTGAATCTGTTGTAAAATGCAGCCGTTTATCTTTTAATCCCTTCATACTAAAAGGTTTGCTTCATAAAACAATGATTGACAATGATACTTTTATGTTTCCCTCGGCATTATGCTATGCATTTCTTAACAATTGCTTAATATTGATCACTTTGATCTCACATCTTAAATATCATTTTTACGGACATTTTGTCAAAACTTTACCCACTTTCTGTGATTTTTATACAATAATCTGCTTTAAGATCAATATTTTATCCCATAAAAAGTTTAAGTTTAATGTGGTTTTGTCACAGCTTTGAAGTGACAATGTTTTTTTACCATGTGAAAATCTATTGAATTTTTGTGGTTGTTTAGAATGATGACCTATTGATAGGTAATTTCTTTTTCTTTTTAACTACTGAGAAAAAATGCCATAGGACAGTCAGGTTTGTCCTTAATACTTTAAGAATCTACAAGTTCTGGTTGTGATGTATCATCACCTCTTGTTAGAGCTTCATCCTTGAAGTGGCTCATTGTGCCATGTTGAATAAACAAACAATGCCAGCTCAAAACTGTCTCTCTTGTTGTCATATGTTGTAGTTATCCTCATTCTAATGATGACTGCTGTTCTCCATTTTCTTTCATTTTCACTTAATTGATAAGAACATGGTTCAAATTAAGATGTTTGATTAATAAGGGTTATCAATGTTATGTCACTCTGTTCACATGAAGGAAGTCATAAAACATTTAGTCTGAAGACCCTATTGCTCAGTGATTTCGGTATAATTATCATTTTAAAGCTTGGTGGGGTTATTTTGATTTTGTTTTTATGTTTTTTTTATTGTAAAGGTTCTAAAGTTAACAATTCCCTCCCAAAAGAGGTCACACATTGCATCTAATTTGATGCATAATAAGGCACACTTCTATTGTTCCTGCAGAGAAAGTTGTGGAAGTCGTGGAATGTGTGAAACCAGATTAAACTCACTCACAGAGCCCCTGTGGATTAATCATAGACTGTCTATGGGAACAATACAGCCAGACCATTGGCCTGAAGGGACAGAGGTTTAGAAGGAACTCGACTCACAAAATCTTCTTTTAAATCATACTGTTGGTTGTTCCCTCCATTTTATAAGGAAGCATAACTTTTTTAGAACCTTGTCATTTCATCCTGTTAACTTTGAACCTGTAGTGTTAGACATTTCGCAGCAGTCTATCATGTATGCAGTCACCACTGTGGCTAGTTAGCATTAACTAATGGCTAATATTCATGGGAGAAAATAACTGACACGCCATCATCTCTTTGGCCTGGAACTCTCTCTTACACACTGGCCAATTATTCTGCGCATGCTCACCATATATATATATCCCGGTGCACACAAACACTCACGTTCAACATGACATCACTGCATAGGCTATTTAACATGACTTTGCCACTGTTTTATCAAATATGCTTAACAGAACCAATACTTTAAGCATAAGGTGTTAGACAACATTTCATGTACAGACTGGGATCAACAACGAGACCTGAAGAGGTGTTCGAACACATTTAAATGGTATCTTGATGAAAAATCTAATTTCTTGTCACAATAGGCAATCACTTCAGCCATCAAGTTTGCTTAAAAAATAACTATGACATTCACCAAAAAGCATTAATTGCTCTGTCTTATTCTCAACAAATTCAACAGAAATGCCTGCTCTGAAATTGAGTATTGCATGCTTCTGAAATGATTGCAGTTGTTACTTTAAAAGAATGTGGACATCTGAAAACATCTGCTATAGTCTCATCACATGCCAAAAACCAAAAGAACAAATGTCCAGTTTGCTGACTGATGTACTTGCATGAGATTAGCCATTCAGAGTTCACCATTACGCTGTTGTCCAAAGGAATCAGTTACTTTAATCGTACACAAGTGACAAACACATGCTCCACCAATGTTCTTTAGAACTTTTCCATAACTTCAAAGGTGTAGATAAATTCCTTGGGTAGTCTTTCTTGAGGGCAAAAAGCAAGGCTATTACTGAAGCAATGGTGCTTGGGAGGCCCAGCTGAAAATCAGCTGAGTCTGCAGTCTTGTCCAAAGACTTCAGATCTTCATGTTCTGAAAACATGAAGTTCAGGTCACTGTGGCCTTCATGATTCCTATTGTGCTTAAAATACTGTCCTTGAGCTGAAATGCACAATTTGGTAAAATTTGTTGTTCCCGCAATTCCTTCCAAACAAATCAATTTAAACATCATTTGCCTTCATATTTATCACATTTCAAGTCATTCTGTATCAGAAATTTGTTTGAAAACATGAAGTTCACATCACTGCAGCCTTCATGATTCTTATGTGCTTAAAATGCTGTTCTTCAGCTGAAATGCAGAATTTGGTAAAATATGTTGTTCCCGCAATTCCTTCCAAACAAACCAACTTAAATATCATTTGCCTTCATATGTATCACATTTCAAATCATTCTGTATAAGAAATTTGTTTGAAAACATGAAGTTCACGTCACGGCAGCCTTTATGATTCTTATGTGCTGAAAATGTTCTTGAGCTGAAATGCACAATTTGGGAAAATATGTTTTTCCCGCAATTTCTTCAAAACAAATCAATTTAAACATCATATGCCTTCATATTTATCACATTTCAAGTCATTCTGAATCAGAAATTTGTTGGAAAACATGAAGTTCACGTCACTGCAGCCTTCATGATTCTTATGTGCTTAAAATGTTGTTCTTGAGCTGAAATGCACAATTTGGGAAAATATGTTTTCCCGGCAATTCCTTTAAAACAAGTCAACTTCAACATCATTTGCCTTCATATTTACCACATTTCAAATCATTCTAAAGAAGAAATTTGTTTGAAAACGTGACATTCACGTCACTGCATCCTTTTTATGTGCTTAAAATGCTGTTCTTGTGCAAAAAATGCACTCATTGGTAAAATATGTTTTCCCGGCAATTCCTTTAAAACAAGTCAACTTCAACATCATTTGCCTTCATATGTACCACATTTCAAGTCATTCTGAAGAAGAAATTTGTTTGAAAACATGACGTTCACATCACTGCATCGTTTTTATGTGCTTAAAATGCTGTTCTTGAGCTGAAATGCACAATTTGGTAAAATTTGTTGTTCCCGCAATTCCTTCCAAACAAACCAATTTAAACATCATTTGCCTTCATATTTATCACATTTCAAGTCATTCTGAAGACGAAATTTGTTTGAAAACATGAAGTTCACGTCACTGCAGCCTTCATGATTCTAATGTGCTTGAAATGTTGTTCTTGAGCTGAAATGCACAATTTGGGAAAATATGTTTTTCCCGCAATTCCTTTAAAACAACATATTTTACCAGTGAGTGCATTTTTTGCTCAAGAACAGCATTTCAAGCACATAAGAATCATGAAGGCTGCAGTGACGTGAACTTCATGTTTTCAAAGACGTTTCTTTTAGAGAATGATTTGAAATGTGATAAATATGAAGGCAAATGATGTTTAAATTGATTTGTTTTGAAGGAATTGCGGGAACAACATACTTTCCCAAATTGTGCATTTCAGCTCAAGAACAGCATTTTAAGCGCATCAAAATCATGAAGGCCACAGTGACGTGAACTTCATGTTTTCAAACAAATTTCTTCATCAGAATTACTTGAAATGTGATAAATATGAAGTCAAAATATGTTTAAATTGGTTTGTTTGGAAGGAATTGCGGGAACCACATATTTTACCAAATTGTGCATTTCAGCTCAAGAATAGCATTTTAAGCCCATAAAAAGGATGCAGTGACATGAATGTCACGTTTTCAAACAAATTTCTTCTTCAGAATGATTTGAAATGTGATAAATACGAAGGCAAATGATGTTGAAGTTGACTTGTTTTAAAGGAATTGCTGGGAAAACATATTTTACCAATGAGTGCATTTTTGCTCAAGAACAGCATTTTAAGCACATAAGAATCATTAAGGCTGCAGTGACGTGAACTTCATGTTTTCAAACAAATTTCTGATTCAGAATGACTTGAAATGTGATATATGTGAAGTCAAATTATGTTTAAATTGGTTTGTTTGGAAGGAATTGCGGGAACAACATATTTTCCCAAATTGTGCATTTCAGCTCAAGATTAGCATTTTAAGCGCATAATAAGGATGCAGTGACATGAATGTAACGTTTTCAAACAAATTTCTTGTTCAGAATGATTTGAAATGTGATAAATACGAAGGCAAATGATGTTGAAGTTGACTTGTTTTAAAGGAATTGCCGGGAAAACATATTTTACCAATGAGTGCATTTTTTGCTCAAGAACAGCATTTTAAGCACATAAGAATCATGAAGGCTGCAGTGACGTGTACTTCATGTTTTCAAACACATTTCTTATAGAGAATGATTTGAAATGTGATCAACATTGTGTTTAAACATTATGTTTAAACTGGTTTGTTTGGAAGGAATTGCGGGAACTACATATTTTACCAAACTCTGCATTTCAGCTCAAGAACAGCATTTTAAGCACATCAAAATCATGAAGGCCACAGTGACCTGAACTACATGTTTTCAAACAAATTTCTTCTTCAGAATTATTTGAAATGTAATAAATATGAAGGCAAATGATGTTTAAATTGATTTGTTTTGAAGAAATTGCGGGAAAAACATATTTTCCCAAATTGTGCATTACAGCTCAAGCACAGCATTTTAAGCACAATAGGAATCATGAAGGCCACAGTGACCTGAACTTCATGTTTTCAAACAAATTTCTTCTTCAGAATGATTTGAAATGTGATAAATATGAAGGCAAATGATGTTTAAGTTGGTTTGTTTAGAAGGAATTGCGGGAACAACATATTTTTCCAAAGTGTGCATTTCAGCCCAAGAACAGCATTTTAAGCACATAAAAAGGATGCAGTGACGTGAATGTCCAGTTTTTAAACAAATTTCTTGTTTAGATTGACTTGAAATGTGATAAATATGACGGCAAATAATGTTGGAGTTGACTTGTTTTAAAGGAATTGCCGGGAAAACATATTTTACCAATGAGTGCATTTTTTGCTCAAGAACAGCATTTTAAGCACATAAGAATCATGAAGGCTGCAGTGACGTGTACTTCATGTTTTCAAACACATTTCTTATAGAGAATGATTTGAAATGTGATCAATATGAAGTCAAATTATGTTTAAATTGGTTTGTTTGGAAGGAATTGCGGGAACTACATATTTTACCAAACTCTGCATTTCAGCTCAAGAACAGCATTTTAAGCACATCAAAATCATGAAGGCCACAGTGACCTGAACTTCATGTTTTCAAACAAATTTCTTCTTCAGAATTATTTGAAATGTGATAAATATGAAGGCAAATGATGTTTAAGTTGGTTTGTTTAGAAGGAATTGCGGGAACAACATATTTTTCCAAATTGTGCATTTCAGCTGAAGATTAGCATTTTAAGCACATAAAAGGGATGCAGTGACGTGAATGTCCAGTTTTTAAACAAATTTCTTGTTTAGAATGATTTGAAATGTGATAAATATGACGGCAAATAATGTTGGAGTTGACTTGTTTTAAAGGAATTGCCGGGAAAACATATTTTACCAATGAGTGCATTTTTTGCTCATGAACAACATTGTAAGAGCATAAAAATCATGAAGGCAACAGTGACGTGAACTTCATGTTTTCAAACAAATTTCTTATTCAGAATAACTTGAAATGTGACAAATATGAAGGCAAATTATGTTTAAATTGGTTTCTTTACAAGGAATTGCCGGGAATAACATATTTTATCAAATTGTGCATTGCAGCTCAAGAACAGCATTTTAAGGGCATAAAATTCATGAAGGCCACAGTGACGTGAACTTCATGTTTTCAAACAAATTTCTTCGTCAGACTGATTTGAATTGTCGTAAATATGAAGGCAAGTGATGTTTAAATTGATTTGTTTTGAAGCAATTGCGGGAACTACATACTTTCCCAGATTGTGCATTTCAGCTGAAGATTAGCATTTTAAGCGCATAAAAAGGATGCAGTGACATGAATGTCACGTTTTCAAACAAATTTCTTGTTCAGAATTATTTGAAATGTGATAAATATGAGGCAAATGATGTTTAAATTGGTTTGTTTAGAAGGAATTGCGGGAACAACATATTTTTCCAAATTGTGCATTTCGGCCCAAGAACAGCATTTTAAGCACATAAAAAGGATGCAGTGACGTGAATGTCCAGTTTTTAAACAAATTTCTTGTTTAGAATGACTTGAAATGTGATAAATATGACGGCAAATAATGTTGGAGTTGACTTGTTTTAAAGGAATTGCCGGGAAAACATATTTTACCAATGAGTGCATTTTTTGCTCAAGAACAGCTTTGTAAGAGCATAAAAATCATGAAGGCAACAGTGACGTGAACTTCATGTTTTCAAACAAATTTCTTCTTCAGACTGATTTGAATTGTCGTAAATATGAAGGCAAGTGATGTTTAAATTGATTTGTTTTGAAGCAATTGCGGGAACTACATACTTTCCCAAATTGTGCATTTCAGTTGAAGATTAGCATTTTAAGCGCATAAAAAGGATGCAGTGACATGAATGTCACGTTTTCAAACAAATTTCTTGTTCAGAATGATTTGAAATGTGATAAATACGAAGGCAAATGATGTTGAAGTTGACTTGTTTTAAAGGAATTGCCGGGAAAACATATTTTACCAATGAGTGCATTTTTTGCTCAAGAACAGCTTTGTAAGAGCATAAAAATCATGAAGGCAACAGTGACGTGAACTTCATGTTTTCAAACAAATTTCTTCTTCAGACTGATTTGAATTGTCGTAAATATGAAGGCAAGTGATGTTTAAATTGATTTGTTTTGAAGCAATTGCGGGAACTACATACTTTCCCAAATTGTGCATTTCAGTTGAAGATTAGCATTTTAAGCGCATAAAAAGGATGCAGTGACATGAATGTCACGTTTTCAAACAAATTTCTTCTTCAGAATGACTTGAAATGTGATAAATACGAAGGCAAATGATGTTGAAGTTGACTTGTTTTAAAGGAATTGCCGGGAAAACATATTTTACCAATGAGTGCATTTTTTGCTCAAGAACAGCATTTTAAGCACATAAGAATCATGAAGGCTGCAGTGACGTGAACTTCATGTTTTCAAATACATTTCTTATAGACAATGATTTGAAATGTGATCAATATGAAGTCAAATGATGTTTAAATTGGTTTGTTTGGAAGGAATAGCGGGAAAAACATATTTTCCCAAATTGTGCATTTCAGCTCAAGCACAGCATTTTAAGCAAAATAGGAATCATGAAGGCCACAGTGACCTGAACTTCATGTTTTAAAACAAATTTCTTCTTCAGAATGATTTGAAATTTGATAAATATGAAGGCAAATGATGTTTAAATTGGATTGTTTGGAAGGAATTGCGGGAAAAACATATTTTTCCAAATTGTGCATTTTTTTGCTCAAGAACAGCATTTTAAGCACATAAGAATCATGAAGGCTGCAGTGACGTGAACTTCATGTTTTCAAACAAATTTCTTAGAGAGAATGATTTGAAATGTGGTAAATATGAAGGCAAATGATGTTGAAGTTGACTTGTTTTAAAGCAAATGCCGGGAAAACATATTTTACCAATGAGTGCATTTTTTGCTCAAGAACAACATTTTAAGCACATAAGAAACATGAAGGCTGCAGTGACGTGAACTTCATGTTTTCAAACACATTTCTCATAGAGAATGATTTGAAATGTGATCAATATGAAGGTAAGTGATGTTTAAATTGATTTGTTTTGAAGAAATTGCGGGAACAACATATTTTACCAATGAGAAAATTTTTTGCTCAAGAACAGCATTTTAAGCACAGAAGAATCATGAAGGCTGCAGTGACGTGAACTTCATATTTTCAAACACATTTCTTATAGAGAATGATTTGAAATGTGATCAATATGAAGGCAAATGATGTTTAAATTGATTTGTTTTGAAGGAATTGCGGGAACAACATACTTTCCCAAATTGTGCATTGCAGCTCAAGAACAGCATTTTAAGCGCATCAAAATCATGAAGGCCACAGTGACGTGAACTTCATGTTTTCAAACAAATTTCTTATTCAGAATGACTTGAAATGTGATAAATACGAAGGCAAATGATGTTGAAGTTGACTTGTTTTAAAGGAATTGCCGGGAAAACATATTTTACCAATGAGTGCATTTTTTTGCTCAAGAACAGCATTTTAAGCACATAAGAGTCATGAAGGCTGCAGTGACGTAAACTTCATGTTTTCAAACAAATTTCTGATTCAGAATGACTTGAAATGTGATAAATATGAATGCAAATGATGTTGGAATTGACTTGTTTTATAGGAATTGCCGGGAAAAAATATTTTAAGAATGAATGCATTTTTTTTTTGCTCAAGAACAACATTTTAAATGCATAAAAATCATGAAGGCCACAGTGACCTGAACTTCATGTTTTCAAAATAATTTCTTATTCAGAATGACTTGAATTGTGATATATGTGAAGTCAAATTATGTTTAAATTGGTTTGTTTGGAAGGAATTGCGGGAACTACATATTTTACCAAATTCTGCACTTCAGCTGAAGAACAGCATTTTAAGCACATAAGAATCATGAAGGCTGCAGTGACGTAAACTTCATGTTTTCAAACACATTTCTTATAGAGAATGATTTGAAATGTGATCAATATGAAGGCAAATGATGTTGAAATTGATTTGCTTTGAAGGAATTGCGGGAACAACATACTTTCCCAAATTGTGCATTTCAGCTCAAGAACAGAATATGAAGCACATAAAAACAATGCATTGACGCGAATGTAACGTTTTCAAACAAATTTCTTCTTCAGAATGACTTGAAATGTGATAAATATGAAGGCAAGTGATGTTTAAATTGATTTGTTTACAAGGAATTGCGGGAACAACATACTTTCCCAAATTGTGCATTTCAGCTCAAGAACAGAATATTAAGCACATAAAAACAATGCATTGACGCGAATGTAACGTTTTCAAACAAATTTCTTCTTCAGAATGACTTGAAATGTGATAAATATGAAGGCAAGTGATGTTTAAATTGATTTGTTTACAAGGAATTGAGGGAACAACATACTTTCCCAAATTGTGCATTTCAGCTCAAGAACATCATTTTAAGCACATAAAAGGGATGCAGTGACGTGAATGTCACGTTTTCAAACAAATTTCTTCTTCAGAATAATTTGAAATGTGATAAATATGACGGCAAATGATGTTGGAGTTGACTTGTTTTATAGGAATTGCCGGGAAAACAAATTTTACCAATGAGTGCATTTTTTGCTCAAGAATAGCATTTTAAGCACATAAGAATCATGAAGGCCACAGTGACGTGAACTTCATGTTTTCAAACACATTTCTTATAGGGAATGATTTGAAATGTGATCAATATGAAGGCAAGTGATGTTTACATTGATTTGTTTTGAAGGAATTGCGGGAACAACATACTTTCCCAAATTGTGCATTTCAGCTGAAGAACAGCATTTTAAGCGCATCAAAATCATGAAGGCCACAGTGACGTGAACTTCATGTTTTCAAACAAATTTGTTATTCAGAATGACTTGAAATGTGATAAATATGAAGGCAAATGATGTTTAAATTGAGTTGTTTTAAAGGAATTGCCGGGAAAAAAAATTTCACCAATAAGTGCATTTTGTGCTCAAGAACAGCATTTTAAGCACATAAGAATCATGAAGGCTGCAGTGACGTGAACTTCATGTTTTCAAACAAATTTCTGATTCAGAATGACTTGAAATGTGATAAATATGAGGAAAAATGATTTTGGAGTTGACTTGTTTTAACGGAATTGCCAGGAAAACATATTTTACCAATGATTACATTTTTTTTAACTCAAGAAAAGCATTTTAAGCGCATTAAAATCATGAAGGCCACAGTGACGTGAACTTCATGTTTTCAAAATAATTTCTTATTCAGAATGACTTGAAATGTGATATATGTGAAGTCAAATTATGTTTAAATTGGTTTGTTTGGAAGGAATTGCGGGAACTACATATTTTACCAAATTCTGCACTTCAGCTGAAGAACAGCATTTTAAGCACATACTTTACCAATGAGAGCATTTTTTGCTCAAGAACAGCATTTTAAGAACATAAGAATCATGAAGGCTGCAGTGACGTGAACTTCATGTTTTCAAACACATTTCTTAGAGAGAATGATTTGAAATGTGATAAATATGAAGGCAAATGATGTTTAAGTTGGTTTGTTTTGAAGGAATTGCGGGAACAACATATTTTAC